>NW_022639634.1:587045-621274 GCF_010583005.1 Odontomachus brunneus | reverse complement strand
GAGAGAGAGAGAGAGAGAGAGAGAGAGAGAGAGAGAGATGGAGAGAGGGAAAAAGAAAAGGCACTCTCCGCAAGCACAGGATATGCGGGGGGTTGAAAAGTTTACACGCTCCGACGGTGATGTATGGAGATTGCGCGTGCGTGACTCGCTTAACTCTGAGCTCTGTCATTCGACCGTTCTTCCTCGCGATGCCGCAGGGGTATATCGCTGATAACCACCCTACATTGTCGAGATACCGTAACCGGGCACCGATACCTCGTTTACGCACGCGTGCACGCAGTGGCGATACGTCAAAGCCGATAATTATCGACTTTGATTTTCATCTCGCGGAATCTCCGTCTCGCACGTGTACGTGAATTTGCCTTTCGTTCTTTATCGGGAGACGACAGTTTATCGAGTTCCCGCCGGTTAAGAAACACCGTCTCTACATTACGCTTTTCTGCTGTTTATAAACGACAATAATTAATAGTTCTTGGAAAATTTTGAATACTTGGATCTATCCGCAATTATATCATTAATTATTAAAATCTCGATAACCAGCAACTGTATAATGTGCAGGATCGTGAGAATTGTCATCAAAACATGTGTTTAATGATTAACAATGATAATATAGCGTAATATTCAATATTATAATATATTGAAAATTATGCCAGTCGCGTAATAACGTCTTCGAGCTTTGCTCGGCGCGAAATACTCGAGACACATATACGTATACGATATAATTATTTTATACGGAGAATCAAACGTCAGTGAGAAATTAAATATTATAACGTGAGTCAAATAGCCGACGTAAGTAATACATACTGCTTCCGAGCACGAGCCGGCGCGCCGAAGGTCGCGCGACCTTCAATGTGACAACGCACTTAGGTACTCGACGCGCTCGGAGATCATAACGATTCTTACCGCGGTCGAGTCAACACGTCACGCGTTATCGTCCGTAATTTGTTTGTGTTATATTAACGATGCCCAACATAACAAAAAAAGCAGAGTATTTGCGATATTCGCGTCGTGTTTGTCGGGCTTGAATTAAGCAGTGAGCAGTGTGGAAGCAACGTGAAATTGAATGGGTGATTACCGTATTATATTTTTATTACGTTTAGAACAGAAATGTAACCGGAATCTTTGTGTTTCTCATTTACCTAATAAACCCAATAGCTTCTCTACTATTGTCACTAATTGAGAAAATTATTTTTTGTTTTAGAACTGGCGGAGTTTGCGGCTGCATGGCAGATGCTGTCCTGGGGGATGCAAATGGAGTACCGGAGGATCCGGTTCGGGCCGAGTAGGGTCGGCTCGAAGGTGAGTTGATATTTTCGTTATACTTTTGTTTTTAATACTTCTTTAAGTTGGCATATGGCCAGAATAATTAGACTTGCAACCGCAAATTTTTACTTTTTCTTTGTTATAAATCAAATTCCTAAAATCTAACTAATAAAACTATATTTCTGTTTTAGAATGAGTGGCGGAACGTGGCCGGCCCTAACTTCGAAGCGGTTTGGTGAGTGAGATAAAAAGAGAAATATTGAAGGTAGTGGGTTTATTTCCGAAATTGCTCGTCAAAATCAATGTGATTTACTTTGCTGCTAGTTTTTTGTATTAGGTTGATGCAAAAGACAAACAAAGATTTGTCGTGTCTGTCATATAAAACAGAAAATCCAATTTCGAAGGATTAATAATGTTTACGGATAAAACCAACAACATTGAGTTGATATTTTTTTAGATATCTAACGAGAATATACTATTTTCCTTTTTATATCGAAATTTTTAACAGAAAAATAAGTCTTTTGCACAAATCTAATATGTTATTTTTGCATGTTGTTATGAACCGTTGAACCAAGTATTGTGGTACAAGTCGGATATTTTTTGTCCGTTTTGAGCAACAGTCGAGTTTGCATGCCTTATTACTTTAATGGCATATTAAGTAATTAATATATAACATAATTAAGTCAAAAGTATAATTATGAAGTCTATTATTACCGTATTTTATTTAACAGCCGCTAGCGGTGTATTTTGTCGTGCGTCTATATAAAGAGACGAATTTAAAAAAAAACGGATTTAGCACCTTTTAAAATTACTATTGATCGAGGCATTATGTTTCTGAAAATATTCGACACGCTATTACTGACTTATAGCACTTTCGTTTGACGGATCAATTTTCAGTTTATTCTAATACTATCGAATGAAATTCGACGCCTGAATTTCTCAAAATATCTATTAAAATCGAAATAATCGCGCGACAAAATTGCGTTATCGCACGTAAAACTTGATGATAATTTCGTTCGTGTCGATAGATGTTCATGACCTTTGCGAGATTTTTAGTTTTCAAGATTTCTTATGCGCGTGCTCTTATTCATGTAGTAATTACGTTTCACAAATTATGTGCGAATTCCATCGATTTGTCGAAGCAATCTAGCGCAATAACTTTTTGTTTAAAAATTTTTTCTCGTTTACGATTTTCCGTGATTTTCTATCTTCGATTGTTACGCGTATGTACATTCGCATTGCTATTACATTCAAATCAAAATAATACATATATGCACATATATTTCGCGATAGTCAATCATATTTTGCCCGCGTGCACGCTGATGAATTCGTTAAACTCTGCGTATTCTAGTTTATGTTTTCTTTTCTTTTGCCTTTTTTTGCATATTTACTTTCGCATCATGATTACGTTCTTCGAAGAAATACGGATTTCGTTGTATTAAATGTGCGCCGGAATATTTCGAAAATAAACTTCGCGGAGATATTGCGGGGTCTTTGCAAAAATATTGCGAAGCAGTCCTCGCACAAGTATTGCGGAGCAATCCTCGCGCGAGTATCGCTAGATAGTCGTCGCTGAGGTGTGCGTGAAAATTTCACGCCACAATTCACAATTACTTCGTCATTATGCGCGCCGCGCCGATAGATTCCGCGATTGGCGACTCTCTAAATCGCCATTTTGTTTACACACGTTCGCGTCGCGATGATCTCGCTCGCGGTTTTCAATTCACGGTTTCCATTATCGACTTTTTTTATACGCGCTTCGCGTCGCGAGTGTGTCGAAATGACTTTATAACACGTCCGAACAAAGTCCGATAAAATTATCGTGAAACTGGATATTTTCTTTCTCTCGTTTTCTGAATTTTGCCGAGGGCATTGCAACCTTTGATTCGCGATTTTTCACGCGCAACTCGCGAGTCCATGTGTTTTTAAATGTTTTCAAATTTGTCGTATCGCAACGTATAGCCGCTTAAACGATTTCGTAGATGTTATTTCGCGATAGATCGACGACGATAATGAAAAGCTAACGCCATTTGAATGCCGTTAATGGGCGTTAATCGTGTCGCGAGTGTGACAGAGTGTACTGAAGCGCAGTGAAGTGCGATCAACATGGAACGATGCAGAACTGAGGCTAGAAGTTCCGGATGCGGAGGGATGCAGCGGTTAGCTTCGTCAATGAATCCGGCTGTGGACGTCGGCGGAATTCAGGACAAGATGGTGAGTGTTGCATTTCAATACTTGCAGAGTACTATACTATATAATACATGCGTAGACATAAATCACATTGATTTTTTACGAAAGAGTAAGTCTTAAACGGAGATTATATATCACACTGACAAAAAAATAGTTGATCTAACTAAAATTGCAGTTATCTTGCTCCAATCAAATTTTTTTATATTCTAATACGAAAATGATAGTAGCAAAATACATATAAAGTTATTATTATACATGATTATTATAGAGTTATAAATACCAGACACACACACACACACACATATACACATTTTTTATCAGTGTATTGTTTAAGACTTACACATTAACGCGTTTGTAGACGTTAGATATTGTAGGCATTATTTAATATTTAAATGGTGTGATTATTATTCGTCTTATTTTTTATTTTAATTTGAACAATCCGTATATTATCCGTAAATTATCCGTACTTGAAAACAATCAGGTACAATAATAGTTTTATACATTATATATATTTTTTTTTTTAACTTGATTTTCTTTCGTATTTTATTCTCTTACATATTATTTTATATAATAATATATGAAGTAAAATTATCTGATAAAATAACATTATTCGATATAGTAATATATGAAGCAGAAACGAAGGAAAGGATGAACGAAGGAAAAATGTCGCGTGCATTAACATTACCGCTTTCAATTCTCTGTTATTTTTGCGAGGAGCGAATTTTTGCGAATTATTTTATTCACGAAATTTGACACGCAGCACTGAGTAAATTCAAGGTATTCTAGTGATAATCCGATTTGGGGGACGGACGAAGATTAAAAGTGCGAGTTAGCACAAGTTTGTGGAAAGCGATGATTTGGGTCGGGGAAAGTTGAACGGTAGACCGGTGTGATCTAGACAGGCACGTTCTGAAACTAATTTTACCTTACTCGAGATTTCACTGTCGCGAGATTTATAGAACGATCCGCGGGAAGATTGAGTTTTAGGCGCTCATAAATTATTGAGCCTCGTCGGAAACGCGAGCGTCGTGTGCATTCAGCGTTCTAATTATCACGTTACACGTACCTATCAGCTACCTGTCGGATACACTTTTGGTCCTGATTGAAATTAGTTCATTTACGTCGGACACGGCGCACGTGCCAGAACGTGAATCGTACGTCGAGAAATTTTTGCCGAAATAACAGGTGATGCGCACAAAATAAATCGCATTAAAAGTTTCATTCGTGGACATTTTTTACTAGCAGGAATCGCATTTTTCTGCGTGTTTTGTTAATTCCCGTATTTCGCTCGGTTGTAATAAATGTGTGATGAACACTCTTGACAGAGACTTTCGGAATTTAAATTTAATATAACATTAGCAGAACGCGCGACAAGAGGAAAAGAGAGAATCTCGTTGAATCTCCCACTAAAATGTAAAACACACATCCCTGCCGCGTAATTGTCCGGTTATTTGTCTTTTATAAGTTGGTAGTTTCTATCCGCGACAAAGCAAGAAATTACGATTCGATGCTGTTGCGACGAAACAAAATTTCTTGCAATAAATTGTTCAACGAAAGAGCGTGCACCGAGGCATTTCCTCAACGGATAATTTTGAAGATTTACGTGGAATCTCCTGTGAGAAACCCTCATTAAGGATTCTATAAAACGGAACAGGCTTTAAATTAATTCGCCAAGGCAATCTCCGGGATAAGAGGCCTCTCCGGCTAGTATTTCCAATTGTAAAATTTTAAAACTCTTCAATAGATAATTACAAAGCGTATTTTATACAGGATGCGCCAAAGTTAATGCACTTTCCACGCAAGGGATCTTCTATTTCTTTATATAGCCCGTATAGATTCGTGACGCGCAAACCAAGCTTCTCGACAAAACCCAAATGTTCAATTTTTGCTCAACAATTCACCAGCAATTCATCGCGTTGATTCCGTGGTAAAGAAACTCGGGCGCACAGTCGTTAACGTGACAACAACCGCGTGTTTCTCGCGACAATGAAAGATCCTGTAGCAATCATGGTGTTTATTTGCGCATTCGTTGGGGGAGAACGGACCGTCTCTAATTCGAGACTTGGGCGCGAAGGGTTAATTGAAGGCAACAATTAATTTACGATGTTGAATTAACTCGCGACAACTTTGACAAACTGCCAAGGATGAAGGATGAGACGAACAGAGCCGCTATAAATAAGGATGCGGCGGTGCGAAAGAACGAACTCGCGAATGACGCGGAAAGTCGGGTGAAAATGGCAGCGGGGTAGCTAGGGACGCCGAGGGTCGACGAAGGCGACGAAGTAGAAGAGAGAAAGAGATCCTTAAGCCCCAGAACCAGCGAGTACCATCATGTCCTCTCGGCTCGAATTAGTCGCGCGGGATTTACTCGTCGACGGATCAGTTTTTTAATCTCCGCCGGCAAACCGCGAATTATCTTGCCGTAAAGTCCGACGTTTTAAAGTCGTGTAAATTATCGCAGACGTGGATTTCTCGTGCTCGTCGCGATTGTCGATGTGGTACACGCGAATAGCATACGTCATGTGCCGATTACGTCGGTATACACGCAGAAAGATATCATCACCACAGAAAAAGGATTAGCTCAGCTTCTTTTCCCTCTTTTGAGTAATGCTTATCTCCAACAAAGAATATGATTTCGATAATGGTCTTCAAACGTACTTATCATAAATTTAAGAGAAGCTCATCATCATGTGCTCAAAAGAATTTATTCTCTTTACAAGAATATTAGAGAATTTTGTTGGAGATAAACTCTAAGCAGTGAGCAAATCTAATTTTTATTTCAATTCAATATTCTCGATTGAAGTGCTAAATTTACAAGGATTCAGAATATACTCTGAATAAATTTGGCACTTGTGATGAACGTTATGACAGATTTGCGGATATAAACTTACGAAATACTTGAAACAAGTGATATTTACTTGAAAGCTGTATGCACTTCTCTGTGTGTAAAGATAATTACGGTATATAAATATACAAATGATACTTTTGAGGATAATAGTCTATTGAAATTTTCGTCGGTATTATTGCTATATATATACAGGGTGGCCTACGTAAAATGTTACAAACCAATAATTCTAAACATATCTGTCATATCAAAAGGTTGTTCATGAGAAAGTTTCATATATTCGAGGGGCCTTTCTAACTACGTAAACAAAAATCCACTTCCGTCCCCCCTTGAAGAGGGGCGGGAGGTAACTTCAAAGTTTCAAGTGGGACTCTCTATACAATGTTACATATTTGGATTCTACGGGAAAAAATAAGTAAACTTTGTCTGAAACATTTCTTTGGAAAATGTTTTTATCAAAAGTTATAAACATTTATACTTTTAGCCATTTCATTTATGATGAACTCCATTGACACAAAGTTGTGTTCGCGATACAACGAAAACGACCTTATTTTTTATAGGGGTATATCAAAGAGGAAGTCACATTTCAACTACTTACGACGAAAGAAGACTTAAAACAAAGAATACGTACAGCTCGCACTAAGGTGACCCCAGAAACGTTGTTTAGAGTTAGACAAAGTTTTGTAAAAAAAAATTAATAAGTGTTTAGATGTTAATGGTCAACAGTTCGAACATTTAATAAAATAAAACAAAAAACAGAAAAACTGTGAATCTCATTTAATTTATCATTAATTTCAATGCACTCTACATTAAAGTTTAAATGTTTATAACTTTTGATAGGAGCATTTTCCAAAGAAATGTTTCAGACAAAGTTTACTTATTTTTTCCCGTAGAATCCAAATATGTAACCCCTTTGTATAAGGGGTTCCATTTGAAACTTTGAAGTTACTCCCCGCCCTTCTTCAAGAGGGGGACGGAAGTGGATTTTTGTTTACGTAGTTAGAAAGGCCTCTCGAACATATCAAACTTTCTCATGAACAACTTTTTGATAGGATAAATATGTTTAGAGTTATTAGCTTGTAACACTTTACGTGGACCACCCTGTATAGTAGATCGATATATATATATATATATATATATATATATATATATATATATATATAAAAGATCGATTAATCTTTATTATTAACGTGTACAAACATAAAATATATCGAGTAATTGAAATACGTGTTTCCCCTTGTTGAGTTCAATCAGCATTACCGTATTAAAGCAAATTTCCGGATCAAACTCCTGCATGCGGGACGTGAAATCGGACACGTGTGATTTTACTCGTTAAAATGTAGATTTGCATTTGCATTGTATCGCGCTCTTCTCGTGTCTGCGTTTTGTGTTTAAATTCTTAGTTATATAATCTCGTTCTCCGATGTAGCATTTTAATAATCCGCTTTCGTTTGCACATGCGTGCGTATATGCTTATATGTAATTTACTATCGGAAATATATACACGTTGAAATCTGGCATAATTTTTCTGTGCACATACACTCTGTTGGTCGGGAATATATCGCGATAACGTGATGGTAATAAATCCGTTTAGAAAGGGTCGAGGAACATGCGTCATCGTTATCAGCCTGTCGATGATACGGCTCGTCGCGTCGCATATTTTCGCGGCCGCGCCTGCTTAATGATCTATTCTAATCCTTAATATTCGGCCGCAATCGGCGCCAAGCCATTTACTCCGTTTATAGGGCGGGATATATCATCTACGTAACGGCCTGCCAGCAACCCCGGGTTATTCTCTGTTCGAGTGCTACGTCGACTCCACGTTCGGTCTATCAATGATCGTGGGTGTTATCACACGAGTTTTGACGTCACCACTTGTCCAGAATATTCTCGACTTTCGCCGTAGTTACCTAAAGAGTAACACAAGCACGTACGTTTGAATACTTGATTCTTTCAGTTAGTCAGTATAATTGAAATTACGATTTTCCAACGATTGTTATCTCTCTCTCTCTCTCTTTCTTTTTTTTTATCCACAACGCGAAGTCTTTGTTTCTCGACATTGCACTTGAAGGAGCGAGTCTTGAATTATATTGTAGCGAGAGATACGAGGGGAATACGCGACTAGATCTTTTTTCCAGAGGCGATGAGAGCTCGGGAACTACATTAAAAATGGAGAAGCCCGCGGAGCTCTTTGGCGTGTAACGATTTCGTAGTCGAACGAAGGAATAAGGCAGATGTATTCTCCAATCTTTCATTCGATGCGTACGCGAACGGCTCGATCAGTGTCGAGCGATTTCGAACAGACCTCCTTGCCCTGCCTTTTCTACTTTGTCTCCGTCCCGCTGCTTTCCGCCTCGTTCCTCTGTTATAAAGTGCCGTTCACCCGCCGACTCTTATCGGCACTTCGCACGGAATCGATATGAACGCTGGCGCGACGTGGCTCGGCCTACACCCAAGTTCATTTTGGCCGATGCACTTTCGTCGCGCGTGATTCACATACCTCCGTAAGAATTCCCCCTGTCCCGATTGCCCAGGAATAAACTCTAAACACGGCTACGTGTTACGTGAAACGTATCCCTGCATATCCCTTGAACGCGCGCGCGCACTTTCCGCATTGACCGTTTGCTCAAAACGGGTCGCCAAATTTGCGAAATATCCGAAATATTGCAGCGATATATCTCGGAATACGCTCCGTACGAATCATTGATACCGCGTGCTATTTGCTATAATACACGGAAATGGTATTAGGTCAGTAGTCTAGTCCCATCGCGCTAACCGCAATGGCATAGTCCGTCGGAAATGCAGCTAATATATTAAGCTAATAACAAGGACTAAATAGTCTATTTCGAACAAGTCGTATCCGGGAATGATCGGATCATCTAATATATTCCTGACCGCGCTGTTTCAATATATCTGCACGAATTTTCAAGACTTCTTTTTATACATGGGGAGAAAATATTATAAAAATTACTGCAATCTTCTGTCCGAGGAGATCGACATTCTCTGCAGTAATTGGCGGTTCATTCATTTCATATTTGGTAGTTTGGAAGCTGAAATGTGTTACTAAAAAATGTTTCTAGCGAAATTTACTCCCAGAAGAATATAATCTTAGTGGATATCCTCTTATATGTGGCCTTAAGAGGATTCCTCTAGAACCAAAAGGAAAATATTCCAACACCAGGAAAAAGAGCTCTAGTTGTAAGGTGCCATTTCCTGCGATCTTATATTCTAAACGAAAATTCTTACCAAGAAATTATTCTTCTTCCACTAAAATGAATTATTGGAAATTTATTGGATATAATTCTAACATTTTTCCTTTTGTGAATTAAAATAAATATATTTACTTGAAGTTGAATGCTCTCTTATTAGAAGAAATTTTTATTCAGAACTAGACTTGTACTGCAGATGAGAGATGAAATTCCTCTATCTTTAAGAATATCGTGCTTGGAATATTTTCTTTTTGGAGTTTTGGAACAATCCTCTTGAAGACCATACATAGTATAAGAGAATATCCTTTAAGAATAAGATTATATTTTTCTAGATGTTCCTTAGCAAGATAAACCTTACTGACAGAGTCTATTCCTGCACTATAGTAGAAATATAGTAAATATAGTAGAAATATAGTAAAAGTACCTAGAAATATAGTAAAATTAGAAAGAATTTGTATGAAAAGAAATTGTAATATTTTCTCCATATAACACGCGACAGACAAGGTTGTTGCGTTTGAAATATATTAAAAGATACGAAGAACGTTAATAACAAGATAACGTGAAAATCAAATTTCACATAAAAAAAGACACATGAGAATATAACATAAAACGTCAACTAAAAATAAAAGGTAGTGATTTTTTTCATCAGGGAAGCTTCTGCAAGCGATTTTAGCGCAGCGTTGTATTAATACAACGACGGCTAAATAGAAATATAATTAAGCACAAGCCGCAAGGGGGAATATATGTAAATGCAGTCTGTTGCTGTTGGTTAGTTTGGTCAATGCGTATTATCTTGCTTCCGTGTGTATGTCTGGCTATCACTTCAGCAGTCCGGTTTCATCGTACCGGAGATATAGGCAACGTATTAAGGTAATCACGTGGAGGAAATTGGGACATTCAGATTGAACCGCTTGCGAATGATTGAGTCACGCAATATTCATGTCTCATCCACACGTATAGAGCTTTGATGGCTGAACGTGCGACGATGGATTAACGACCTCTCAAGTCGGGCTCGGCGTTCAAAAATATTTGCATTCGCGTGATTGTCTCCTAGTCTCGTTAGCAACCGTAAGGAAAGTGGTATATACGAAGATAACAATAATCTTTCGTATCGCCAAGATAGTGTAATCAAACATTATAGTTGTATAAACGTTTAACAATGTATTTGTACATTAAGAGGAAAATATCTTAAAGATACTAAATATTTTTTCAAGAAGTGGGTACTACGATAATAACATACCTACTTAAATCTAAATTCTTTTATTTCAATAGAATAAACAGTTGCTTGAATGAAAACTTAAGGTTAACTTAAAGTTAACTTAAGATACTCTTAGAGTTTAAACCAAATGTATATTTTCTTATTTCAAAAATATTTTATAATAATATTATATAATATTATAATATATAATATTATAATATTTTATTTCAGAAATATTTTATAAAAAAATGTATATATATATATGTATAAAAGTAAATATGTTATTAATACACCTATCGAATATATGTCTATTTCTTAGACATTTTTCTCTCAATGTAATTAAATGAATGAATCTAATGATAGAGAATTACGTGATAATTTAAATTCATAATTTTTATTTCCAATATTTTATCTGAAAATCGATTTCCAATTTGCCGAATGCTTATTACTTAAATTAAAAACTTATTATTTAAATAAAAAACTCTCTCCCTTTCTCTCCGCCAAGGCAATAATTATTTATATATTCGCTGTGTAATAATTATTTATTTCAGCGTAAAACGTAGGCCACATTTTAATTCTATCCGCATCTTCGGATAAACGCAGAATCCTATTATCCGTTTACAAAGAGGAGTAACGTTTTCATATTTTCCGGCTTTGCGGGACGGTACGAGCAAAATGGTTTGCGGAAGAAGAGCGCTTCCTCGCGTCGGATAAGAGTGACGTAGGTAGACGTCGGTAAGGAAAGGAGTCCCTTGCTCGCGCCCACCTCTTTGGCGGGTTACGTATTACTTATTTATGTTCATTCCGCATTACACGGCCGTGGGATGTGATATACACGAGTGAATTTTAAATTTTGCGAGACGAATTTTGAGCGAGCGCGCGCGTCTCCCTCGTGTCTGACGTCGAAAATGCGAGAAGTGTCTCGCGTCATTACCGGGCCAAGGCGTGCCGGATTATTCTTTTTGATGCCGCGCGAGTTTGCACCACCTCGCGTATGCGGATCGACGCACGCGATGTCAATATTGTCACCCTTTGACACGCCAAGCGCCGGCGTAGAGCTGAAAATATCCCCGTTGGAACAAACTCTCGACGCATAATGAAGAGTTGCATTTTTGGGAATTTTGTCGGCGTGAAAGACAACGATGCTGCGCATGTAAATATGAGGCAAAGGTAAAGATGTACGGCAAGATAAAGAGAGAGAAAGAGAGGGATTGATAAAAGATATTGCCATCGTTTCAACAAACGATGTTTCTTAACGATAGACGCGCGCGCTCGTCGTCAATAAAAAGGTAGCGACTCGGTTCGTCTCATATACGAATTTGCCGGCATTCGCTGTATCCAGTAAACCCGCTTCGGTCGACCACGAATACGAGCGTGCTCGAGCGCTGCGAGAAGTGTGAGAGAGGCGCAACTTCTACCTCCGCCCCGTCGGTTTGTCGAAACACAGTTAACTTCCTAATTAGACCCCGGCCGTAGTCTACAGCGCCATTGTAAAAGCGGCAGCCCCATTTTCCGAGACAATGAGGTATCTCCGTAAAATTTTCACTATGAGTTAAGATCCACGTATAAAGCCGCCTGGTCAGTGCTGGTTCTGCAGTTTACGCGCGGTGCCGGGTGCAAAATTCCAACACGAAGCGACGGCGGCATGATGAATGTTCATAAGAAGGAAAAACTTTTCTCTATCAAGGCTTTTGTGGACGCGATATCATTAATTATGTTTTCGCCTCTTTCCCCCGCAAATACTTCAAACAGATCAATTGGGCTTTCGGGCAAATTATCGCTGAGAAACAATATATTGGGTTAATTATTAAAACAATTCTTTTCTTCGATGTATTAGTGAGAAGAAATAGAGTTCCGTATGGTTCGTGCAAATATCGTATTTCTTCAGACATATAGAAGCGTGAGTTTGTGAAGGGGAGGATATTACGTATTGTAGACCTTCTAGCTTTTCGTGTAATCCCTGTATATTGCCGTTCATCTTTTGAACAACTTGGAGGATCAATATTAACTGTTTTATCGTGTCATCCTTCCGGTGTAGGTACCATTTTTCCAATAACATATAAAAGCTCCCAGAAAGAATCGAACATCTTCTCGGACGGATATAAAAGGAATCAAATGTCTTTATGTCAAAATTGGGAAATAGGCTCCTGAGGTCTTTTCCGGAGAAGACAGAACGTGTGATCACATATATTCCGTCCATAAAAATAACTTACAATGCAATAATGCGAGATGTGACGATTTTATTGATGCTCATATAACTTATACGCAAGAATAATCCCATCGGAAATTATGAACCACGGAATTATGATTTTTGAGTTTTAGTTTTACACACACAAATGGGGTAGTCCATTACGTTTTTTCTACATGAGATAAAAAACATCCAAGCCTTATGACCGCCTAAAATTAATTAAAAAATAGTTTTTATTTTCCATCAGTCGCACCATTTTTTACTAGTTGCGTCTTTTTTACCCATTTTTTAAAAGTTTAGCTTATCAATGTATACTCTTAAAAAAAATTGAGCATGCTTGACTTCTTGAATGATTACGAAGAATCTCAGTATTATCCTATACATTTTTCAATCAAATTTTCATGCTTATTTTTCTCGAAATTTATTTCATGCGAGTTACACCATTCTTGCATAACCACGGTCAATTTATCCTTTGAAATCCTACAGCGAGGATATAATTTTATATCGTTTTACTAACAATATCACGATGATTTAATACTATTCACGGAGTCGGGGTCGAGTTAACCGGCGCACCAGCAGCGCACATTTAAAATGCACACGCGCGCGTTTAAAATACATATGGGGATCCGCGTAACTTTTCTATTATTCTGCGCGAACGGAGAGCCTCTTCTCCTCCCCCGGCTGTTTCGGCTACATCTTTTTCGCGATGCGTTGCGAGTTTTTAAACGAGCCATTTGCAACAAACCGACAATAATATTACCGCTTTCCCACCGAACCCTCGCTTTCCCGACACCGATAACACCGGCGGTTCGGCGTGATGCGACGCGGCGCGGCGCGGTTTTCCCGACACGAAGCAGACGCGAGCGGAAAACTCTCTCGGCGATTTGCTCTACCGCGGAATTTCGGGGCTTATAATTTATGATCGTGGGAACACTGCATTACATCGCGGTATGCATAATGCACACGTGAATGAAGTCTGTATAATATCCGCGCGGACTTATTGAGTGAATACGTGGGCGCGTGCGTGGGCGCGACGTGATACGTATATGTTATTTTAGAATCGGAATATTCCGGAATTAGAGCCGCTCGAGTTGCGCGGGGTGAAATGTTAACGCGTAAGATGCTTATACAAAATACTTACACGTAGTCGCGAGAACGTCGCGAATAGACTCGCGCGAGTGGAAAAATAGAAAAGCGACCAAGTACTCTCTTGAGGCGGATTTGTAGAAGAATATCTCCGATTGAATGGATAAAAGGACACTATTTCACTCATTTTTTTATTGAGTACTTTAGCACAATAAAATTAGCGGTTTCCGTGCGCCTTGCGTGCAACGACACTGTCTATGTTCACAAAGTGCATCAATAGTGAGAATAGTATAGTACTATTAACTGATTCTTTCAGCCAGATTTTACTGACTGTAGTGCACTGAGGAAGAAATATGTGAGAAATGAAAAATATTTATTCGCGGTGGACATTAATAACGTAAATTTCCTAAATCTAAATTCTTTTATTTAAATAGAATGGACCATTGCTTTTATAAGAAGCTAAGGTTTTAAGAAAATGAATACTTCTTTATCTGAGAAATATTTTATATCAATATAGAAAAATAAATGTTATTACAGCATCCATCGAATAAATATTTTTTGTTTCTTAAATATTTTTTCTCTCTCAGGGTATACTTGTAACCATTTGTTCCAAGTACAGCATTTCAGAGTGAAGAATGTATTGATTGTACTTTAGAGAATAAGCAAAAGTTTCTCGCGAAGTATAAAACGCGAATACGACAAGAGGATGATGGGTCAATAGTCAGAAGCACAAAAATGGACAATTTTATCGCGCGGTAAAACCGCCAATTGAAAATCAGACACGCACGAAATGCGAATTATCCTTTATTACATTTTGCGCTTCTGTCATGTTCACTTCGATCGACGTTCACGGCGCCAACGCGAAGATCCAATTTGTTTAGGGAGCAATTAAACCAACTGCATCCCGCGGAACAGAACTTAGCGGGAGTCGTGACGCTGAATGTAACTTCGTTACTCGCTCTCGCGAGTTGCCGAACATTGTGCAGACCACGTACATACAACCGATGGCCGAATTAATGCGCGAATTTATACGCCGCATGAGTGCGCGCGGATATTTTTCCGGAAATAGCGATACTACCCCGCTATACCTCCCCTTCCGCAGCCACCTGGCATCGCGCGAGTCTTTTCCCGAACCAAACGCGCCCTCGCGATCGCGCGCGGACCAACTTGGTTCTGCATATAAAATGCATTCGTAAAGAATCTCACGTGCCGGCAGACACTTTGCTTGCACGTAGCTACGCAATACTTTCCGAGGCGCATCCCGCGGTATACTTTATGGCGGTCGACTGCGGCGCGAGGCCGGGTATCAATTCGCGAGAAAAATTAATGCCCCCCTATTGGGCGAGGCCGGATAGCTGTGCGAGGATATTGGCAGGCATACGCTCGGCGGAAGAAATACTTTTCTAACAAGAAACATCGCCAGCACGCCCTCCATTTCAATAGCGCTCTTTATATGCGTTCAGAATGACTTTACGTACGAAGAGGCTCCGTTTATCTCAAGTCGAAATTTTAGCTCTACTCTCGACATCTGAACTTTTGCGCACGTCTGTATATTTTGAAGGATCAATACACATAAAAACTGAAATCTTACTTGACGTCTGTAAATGGTAGAAAACGCATAAGATACCACTAGTAGATTGTAAAGAGGACCTTTATGTTAGTAGATTAAATCAAAATAGTTTGACGCTTCAAAATATCAAAGTAGACGTTAAATGGAATATTGAGGTTGAAAGTAAGATCGACTGGGAATCGTTCTTTAAAAGTATCGCACGTATATGAGAGCGTACACGTTACACTTCGTTATATATATAGTTTACGTTAACACCTCGACGAGAACGAAGCTTCTCTCCGGGGAAATGCTTCTCGCAGGTGAAGATGTGCGGTTCGCGCGATAATAAGTATTAATAGGAGCGGAATTACTCTCGAGAGTCTATCGGCAAAGCCCTCAGGTTTTCTCCGCCCCGGAGCGAATGCATTATTCGCAAATGTCGATCTATCCACATAAGTGAAGCGGAAATCCGTTATTTGGCGCGCGTTGCGTTAACGGCGTGTGAATTATAGAGCGATATGTGAAATATGTAAGCAACGAAATTATTATGGATCGCCATTTGCAGAGCGGAATATTAGGATATCACGTTCATTATTATCTCAGCACACGCTGCAACATAATGGCTACGAAAGTACCATACTGCAGCGTATGATGTGAAAACTGGGGAGCAAATGTGCTTGCATGATGCATTAAGTGCGACGGTATGACGCTGGGACACACGTTATCCATACTTTTTTATTACATCGCCGCGTGCTTGTAAGAGCCGTGCTCGTGGCGCAAGATGCGGACAGTTTGTTACGCGGAGTTTCTTTCAAATGCGGCGAGCGGTGTGTGCATGAATTCTACATGAAGAGACCTTGGCGCCGTGTGCGGTTCGCGAAAAGAGCGGCTCGTCTTCAACGAGCTGCGACGGTAAATTTGCATCGGCTACTTCTTGCGACGCGTCTCTCTTTCGATATCGAAACGTCTCAAAGTCAACGTCCGGCCGATGTAACGAGCGACGCGTTCACTCGCTCGCTCCGCTGTATTCGCTGAAAGGAAAATCGGGAATGAGGAACGACTACGACTTTCATTCATATCTAACTTTACGACGCGATCTAATCTCGTTACCGATAATTATTCCGCGATTGTACAGCGTCTCCTTCCGGGAAGTGCTTCGTGCTAAAAATACGAACACGAGAATGCAGCACAGATTGGATAAACGAAAACGGGTAGTCGGGATTGTGATTGAACGTTTCCCGGATATTTCGCTTATCCCGAAATAAATCCGAGCTTCTCCAACTACTTGGATATTGGGAACGATTTCGAAATCATCAATGGCTAACGACGACGTTACTGGCGGTATCAGAATTTCGACGTTCATTCAAACTGATCAAAGTGTATGTCTTTCAATAGGAGCCTTCGACACAAAGTCGATATTACTGGGCTTTCTTCGCGATTATCATGCACTTCGCGTTGTGACGCGTTACATTTTCTTGTATACTTTATGACAACTAGAATATTCTTTAGAGGAATGTATTCATTTTGACTTTCATGACAGTTTGTGTCGTTCTATTCTATCTAGATCGTCCGCAAAAATCATGGCCTATATGCATTAATAAAATACAATTCAGAAATAAATATAAGAATCGTACGTAGAATAACAGAGTTGAATCGCTAAAAGACAGTGTACTTATACAGACTGTCTAGATTTAGCTTTTACATGTTTCATACTATTTTAAGTTACATTATTTAACACGTTTAAATGTATTCAATTGTAATTGAAATAAATGTGTTAAATTATCTAATTTAAAACTGCCAAAAATGTGTAAAAAGAGCTTCAACCAAATTACGCGCTTGCGCCTGTGTCTAAAAATGACACAATTGGATTTGCAATAGGCAAAAACCTCGTGATATACTCGTGATATACTCAGACATTTAAATCCTGTGCATATCTAAATCAAGATAAAGTTCTCATTGTTATCATCTTGTTTTTCTTTTGGATTGCACTTTATACTCGTGAAAAACATGACACTCAAATGTTAAAGAGAAATAAATGCTGAACACATCTGTCGAGATAATATTGATCACGTATTAGAAATAAATAAAATAAAAAGTCTGCAATAAATAAAAAATTGGGGGAATTGCGAAATGAACTTTATTCGTGGCGCGTCTCGAGATTTCACAACAGCTCGGCAAATTTCGCGATTTAAGCTGTTCGACAATCTCCCTGCTTAGAAACTTAAGCCATTCTCGGGAGCTTAGCTCGATACTTTTCTATAGCAACTAGCGGAGGGTCAACACGGGCGAGAGGTTGGCGACCGGAAGGAGAAGAATGGTAAGAGGCAACGGCAAGCTCGTACAACGGAAATTGCCATTAAGGTCACGGTTTCACCGGCGGCGGTGGTCGCGGCTAATCAATTCCGCAGCCATTCGCCGATAGTTTCGGAGTAGTAGAATGCACGGGCGACATTTACAACTAAAGCGACTTCCGACACAGTTGCATTTCGCGTCACGGTTATTACGAGAAATGTCGTGGATTCGAGGCTCAACGGTGATTCCCGATATGTCCGCGCTCGTTCACTATCTCAAGCCATTTCGTTTAGCTGACGTTGCGTTCAGAGCGTTTGCGCGACGTAGCATGCGTTAATTTACTTAACGTTGACACAAACGCATTCACGAACGCTCGTGATTTTAACGAAAATAGAGTCTCAGTGAATCAGGAAAAATGTTCCTGATTGAATCAGCAAAAGGACTCTTTCACTGAGTATTCATTAATTTGCAAGCGCAAATCGCAATTGAAAACGCCCGCATTTTACTGCTCCATCTTCTGTTTCTCATTGCCCGCATAGAAATTTCCCGAGATTTGCAGCATAGATTCTGGTTAGAATGCCCAAATTTGTCCCAAAATTAATTATTCTACTACGATGCTAATTAGGAATCCTATTCTTGTTTCAAACATGGATTCTTTGTCTTTAATCGAAAAAGATATTATAGAAACTTGTGTAATGTAGACATATTTTTATGCTATCAAACAGGGAATGCTATTTTTTATATCAATTATTGTTAATATAATAGGTTAAAGCATAAAAAAATAAAATATTTTAGAAACGTTTTAAGTATCTTAGTGAACAATGAAATTATTTAGAAAATCAATACGTTTTATTCAATTTTAACGTAAAATGAAGACTAAAAAAAATATTGGGAAAACTTTGGATTTCTCTACTTAGAATCGCATATTTGAAACATTGCACTTCTAGTCGGAATCTATAATTATTTTGGGAAATAGAGCTGTAGATCTTACTTAGAAATCCTCCCAAGATATTTTCTATGTTGGTGACTTTGAAAATCAGAAAAAGATTTCACCGTAAAATCTGTAATACACAAATTATATGTTATACCTTATATATTATACCAAATATCTTTCGGTGTTTGTAATACTTAGCGTGCAATGACGCTATCTGTGTTCGCAAAGTGTATCGCTAATAGGAATAGTTGCTACTATTAACTGATCCATTCAGTGAAGAATACATCGATTGCATTTTAGAGAATATATTTCACGAGTGAAAGATAAATGTGCGGATTATTCGCGAACTTTAGTTCGCGAGTTTTAATTTTTTAATATTCGCGCGCCTCGATAATGAAATAATACCATTCTTCTCTACCTGCAAGTCGCTTTAAATGAATCTACAATTCCACATAAAGTTTCCACTGCAAATGTATCAAATGCGTAGCAATAGAGCCACTGAGTGACTAGAACAGCGTTCGCCAAGGCTCGCCGAGTACGTCAAAGGTCTTTTGCTCGGCGAGTGGTCTTTCTCCCTTTCTCTATTTCTTTTTCTCTTGAATCCCTCGACAATTCAACGAGCAGTAACACGGCTTTCTTGAAGAAGGCATTTCTGCGCGGAACGAGCTTTTTCGTCGGTACGGGTCGCGGCGATATGCGTGTCCCAACACTCCGTACACCAACCCGCCGTCGCCCATAACGTTAATCCGCGCCTAGCGCGATAGCAAGCGTGCCGCGAAAACGACGTCGTTTCTCATCTCCTCGTGTTGTAACCCGTCCGCCGCGGAGAGCCATCCGACGCAGTCTACCAATCGGGAAATATCGCGGCGTCGATGCGTCGTACATCATGCATAACCTTGCACCTTGAATTTGCAGTAACCACACGCAGCGGTGGGCTCGCCTAAGCGTGCATTAAACTTATATTACGAGCCCGGGGCTACACTTTGACGTGTATGTATCTTGGCCGTATATGTCTGGATGTGTGCGTGTCTATGCGTCCACGCGTGTGTGTTTGTACGTGTTCGTGAGTGTAAACGCGCATGATGTACCGTATACTCACGTGGAGCCGCTCATATACGTGCACGTGCGATGCCTGCGAAACTCCCTGCTGGTGTATTCCCGACGAAAGACTCGCTCGTAGAAAACTTATGTCGAGACTTAATTAACAAGAGTGCATTCATTGTGCAACGGTAAAGACAAGACCTCTTCATTGTACCTCCGAAACTTAACATTTAATTTCACGTCGTGGAGTATTCCATACTTGTCGCCTAATTTTTCGCTCGTACGTATCGTAGAAGTAACGATTTTTTCGACTTTGAAAAAGAGATAGTTTATTTCGTATCGTTATCGATCTAAGAGGTTTGGCTTTGTGCTTCAAACTAGCCAAATTAACCAAATTAAATAAGAGCCAAATTATTAATTGTTAATAAATTCAGTACACCGTGTATACTGTGAGAGAAAAATATCTACTCTTAAGATTAAAGTGCTCTTGACAAATGGATTGTGCCATTTACAATTGCGTCTTTATATAGCTTGATTTATTTGCTTACGATATATGTCGGTTACGATTTTTTTACTCACGAAATAAGATGTCCAGATAAGAAAAAAGAAATACGCGAAAAGAAATTCGGTGGCTACAAAAGTAAAGTGCTCCTAAAAAGTGGATGTTCCCATCATAATTGTATCTTTATATAGCTCGATTTATTTGCTTTTGATATATGTCGTTTACGATTTTTTTTTTTAATAAAATGTCCGGATAAAGAAATACGCGAGATGGTGGCTATAATGAAAAAACTTTGGCCGAGTCGAGATTTTGATTCTACTTTTAACCTCTACTTCATTCAACATCTGTTTTGATATTCTGAAACTTATAATACAACCTATTTTTATGGTAAAGAAAGTAAAAAGATAAATTTCTGATGTCAGAGTCAAAGTAGCAGTAAATTGATTATAATTCATATTAAAATTAAACTTATTTTGCCAACTTAGCTCCTATGGTGTTGTAAAATTCAAGATTTAATATAGGTCTAAAATTTCGACTCGGGAAGATAAAAATATTTATCCGATGTGTACTAATAATATATATTTACTTATATTAATATAAAATATTTTCCAAGTAAGAAAATATTGGCTTTCCACAAAATTCCGCAATTATTTATTTTATTAAAAGAACCTAGATTTAAGTGTTATTAAGTTATTAGTATCTACTTAATAAAATTTTTTCTTATTTTTTAGATATTTTTTTCTCTCAATGTGCAAATATAATTATTACACTCAAGAAAATATAATCTCATCTTTGTGGAACTTTCTGAGTCGTAGAGGATAGAGTTTTATTCTTATATATGATTTTAAGGTAGAATCCTTTTAAAACTAAAAGGAAGATATTTGAGCGTGATATTCTTAACATTAGAGGAATTTCGTTTTCATCTACAGTACAAGTTTTACTTGTCGTTTCGTATCGCGCTTAAAAGATCATTCCACTTTAACCAAAGCATATTCTTCTTAGTTTAAAAGGAAAAAAATTTAGAATAATATCCAGTAAATTTCCGATTAACAATCCACTTTATTAGAAGGAGAATATTCTTTAAAAGTTTTCGCTTAGAATATGGGATTACAGGTATCTTGCAACTAGAGTTCTTTTTCTCGAGGATGTAGAGATGAGATTCTTGCTGTGCGGATCCAAATTTCGCTTTCTCGTGAACTTTTTCTTCACGTAGACTCGCGGTCAATTCAGCGGGAATTGAACCGCGTTTGCCACTTTCTTGCGTGTACACGTGGCTACGTATTCGCGCGCGTTGCGCCGGCGGCGCAGTCAACGAACGCATTTACGTGCAGCAGGCATCAATCAGAGATACACGCGAAAGTACCGATCTTCGATGTTCTGTTGGAGGCTCGTTCCATTTATGCACATTGTGCCGCACCGGGCGGCACTGTATGCCTCAAGGCTGTTGTTAAATTTCGATCGGCATTTTTTGCTCAAACGTAACGCGAGCGCTGCACCCGCGGAGTACAGTTGAGTAGAAATACCTCTCGAAATGCCATTCAATGCAAACCGAGCGATTAATTCGACTGGTATCGCAGCGTTTTTAGAGACAACGTAATCGTTTTTTGCACGATTCCGGCAACAACTCGAAAATCTTGCAGTCTTTATGTTTTACCAAAAGATAACAAAGCAATGAACGGCCGACCGTAATCGTCGATCGTAATAGGCGGATGCGCGAAACACGACGTTTCCAATTTCTCGATTTTTTTTTACTTTTTCTAGAGAGGGGATTACAAACAGAGCATTTTTGCGTCAGCGCGAAACCCGAACAGGCTATCGTATGTTGTATGCGTATAAAAAACAAAAATAAAAAAAAAGAGAGAGAGGGTGAGCTTTCAAAGGATTTCAGTGCAGAAGTAAATCGCCTGTTTGTATAATTCGGCGAAACGATTATTTCCGTTTATGCAGTCAGCCCCGCCATACACACTGGCTATTTTTTCGCTTCTGCATGCGACCGCGGGCGAAACCCGTTTTTTGTCGCGGTAATACCCTCCGCGTTATGCGCGCGAGCGCGGATACAATGACGGACGAAACGAGTCGTTGGGATAATTATCGGTTGGACGGCGGGTTGAATGACTTCTCCCACGAAAGAGCACGGTCCGTCCTCTCAGTGAACGTTCCGGACACTCTGGCAGGATACCGAACGAACGAAGGTGGCTCGATGCGAATCATACGCTACGTTAACCCTTTCGCGCACGGTGCTCTTTGCAAATGGCATAACGTGCATCATTCTTGCGATGCGGACATCTGACGCGTCAGTTAAGGTGAAAGTACCAGAAACATGCCCGCGTATTTAACTGTAGATATTTTGGTCTTAGTACTCAAATACAATAATATTCAAACTTGCAGCATAGCATATATGTACATATTCTCTCTTTGTATTGAAGTTTACATATTCCTATTTTTAAAGACCAAACAATAAGAATGTCTACACGTCAGAAAGTATGTCTTCATGTCAGAAAGAAAATACCTAAAAAAATAAAATATGTTTATTTAGTAGGTACTAATAACATATTTACTTAAATCTAAATTCTTTCATTTAAATAGAATAAACAATTGCTTTCATGACAGGCTAAGGTTTTACAAAAATGTACATTTTCTTATTTGAAAAATATTTTATAACATAATAACATAATAGATGTAACAATTAAATCTGTTATTAGTATCCACCGAATAAATATTTCTTATTTCTCAGATATTTTTGTCCTCAGTACAGAGTTGGATATGTGTGCAGATATTGATACTTATACATTATACTTTACGCGTAGATTGATAATTTTTAAGCTTTACCTCAAGTTTTGACTGTTTATGTTCAATTTTCAATTGCAAAGGAGATTTCCAACTTATTTTTTCCAACTTGCAAAATAATTTATACAGCGGCGATATAGAAAACACGAGATAAAAATGAATAAATAGATCAAAAAGGTACATCAGATATAGAGACTTATAAAACTAGATATCTTACTGTGAATAGTACCCGTCGGTTATATTTAGCGTTTTTTAGCTGTAACAGTCTGTATTTTTAACACTTTTAACTTTACATTATGCATATACAGAAAAGTAAAAAAAGAAGTAAGGAAATGTGTAATTTTAATCGATGAGCGGACTCACTGTGCCGGCTATATTAAATCGATGTGACGAGTTTCATTAGCCAAGTTTAATTTCGTTCAGTATCGAAAAAATATCGCAAATATATCCGTTCTTTCTTTAGTATATCGGATTTACTAGGACAAATGAAGAAAATTCTAATTATGGATATGAGTTTTTTTATTACACATTATGACTATTCCATTGTTTTCCAATTGTATCTCCTTGTACTAAAATATTCTGTCGCGTTTCTGTCGCGAATCAAAATTGCTTATCTCGTGAATAGTGCAACGATACTTGTGGACTGACCGTGAAAAAAGAAAGAAACCTCATCGGACTATATATACATACGTGATTAACTTAATTTCGTTTCGACGCGCATACGAACTCTGCAGTTTCGCGATTTAATTTTCTTTCGCTACATTAATCTTCATAAGATTTCCTCTCGAAGCGCACAATCGCCAATATATATCTGGAGTCACTAGCTCGCGATCGTTGCCGTCGACAATCTCGCCGTGGAAGGAAACGCGACTGCGAATTTTCCAAAGAATCCACGAGCGAGAGGAAGCGCGATGATACGTTCCACGATGGTAAGTCGGGATCAAATCGTCATATTGAGCAGCTAAACGGTTCGCTGAGTCGCGGAACTTCATTTCCGCCGGAGTTCCCTCCTTCCCGTTCGCGATTATGAGCCGCGAATTCCCGAGCCGACCGGCACGAACGAACAAACGCGCGAAGCGAGCGTTGACCTCTGTCGCACGCGCAATTGCAATCGCGATTTTCGCCGTGTGGCGAGCCATGCCGTTGCGCATCCCGCCGTCGCGGTGCATCCGCCACCAGAGACGCTTAATATCCACCCATCCACCCACCTCCCCCAGGCGGATAATTTCGCGACGAAGGAAAAACCGCGACGCGGCGCGGACTCGCGGGCGCGCGAATTCTTTCGCAGTAATGCGGCAAGAAAAATAAAGCTCAACTATCCCAGGCGGCATCGCGCGCCATCGGCATGCGATATATAAATGTAAATGAGTGGTGCTTTCGTGGTATGTGCAATTAAGAGGTTATGAAATTCTTCCCTGTCGGAACATCCTTCTCTCTCGTTTGCCGCACTCTCTACTGCTTTCCCTTCCCCTCTCTTTCTCTCTCTTTCTTTCTCGTCCTCCCGTTTCTATCTGAGTTTTCCAGTTTATGATTTATGGCCCGCGAGCGCGTGTGACAGGATTACATAATTATTTCGACAGAGAGAGAGAGAGAGAGAGAGAAAGAGTGAATCGTTGTACCGTGAATTTCGCAACGTGGTCGCGCAAGATAGAAGCCGTTAATTATTAATGCGCGCGTCCGGCGCGATCAGCGTCCGTGACATGATCGGGACTCACAATCTCTCGTGATAGACATTATTGTCCCACTACTTATTCTGTCCCGCGAGGTGTTCACTTCTCGCCGAAAAAGAATAGATGGAGAAATCGTAATCGTTCAACGAGAACGTCGTTACGACAACGCACCGGTAACTATCAGTTACCGTTTTCGATGGCACTATTCCGCTTTTACTATTGTTCTTGGCGCTGTGTTATTTTGTAGGAAAATACCAAACTGTTGAACGAGCCTGGCGTGGCGTGAAACTCGCACCGTTGTAACATCCATATATTTCTATCGATTATATGTTTCGCCCTACTCGGCCGGAAGGTAAAAATATAAACAGCGGCAGATCTAGCCGACCGGAAAAATCTGACGGCAAGGTAGCGTGAAAAATGAAAAATAAATAACATCTTTTCGCAGGAGTATTGTTACGGAGGTGGAGGCGCCGCTTGAAAAAGGGTTTGGCAGGGACCAATCGATACGTGAAATACTCAGCTTCGCAAAGTGCATTGCGTTATTAACGTTTGATCAGATGGACCGGGAGGTGCAGTACCCTCACTCGCTCGCTCACTCGCACTATATCGATATCACGCGCGCAGCGGATGCGTTGCTTATGTATCAAAACGATATCTCACACATTACACTCGCGCGGAGTACAAAGTTCGCTCGATACTCGTTGTCTCCTCTGTCTATCGTTTCGCGTGCGAACTCCTTAAAAGAGAATCCCGCAAGAAATTACGTGACAACGGTCTGGGAGTGTCGCGCATTTTTACGAAATCCGCCTCCGTCGTTTCTCGTTTCCCGGAATATCCCCTGAAATGCAATAGTAGATATCGAAGCGCCAAAAGAGAGAGAGAGAGAGAGAGAAAACGAGAGAAAGAACGCGAGAGAGTAGGAGAGAAAGGCGGGCGCGAAAGAGAGAAAGGTGCGGCGGCAAAAATACGCGGAAAATGGAACGTTGCGAGCCATTCTTTTTATAAAGCCACGTTGCCGCGCGCCTCCAGACAATACTTGGAATAAATCCAGTCGGGATCGATTGGCGATAGGAGATCTGTATGCCATATACGCGAAGTTATCTCCGATACATGGTAGTGCAGCGACTGCATCTACTGCAGCGACAGCAGCAGTACCTAAGTGTATTGATTATCGATTATAAGTGGACACGATGTGCGTAGACGATAACGACCGATCTTACATTCGACCGGTTGCATCTCGCGAATCCGTGTAAAGACCGAGAACACGCGGAAACACGAAGTGCAGCACGCGTACGACAGTATCGACATGCATATCGATAGTGTCGCTTCAAACTATTCACTGCTACCGGATCACTCGTGAATAATTGACGTGTTGATATTTAGTTGCGTACGCGTGGGAGTGGCGATCATTAAATTCGAGAGATCTCGGGGATCCACGAGATATTGGATACGCGATATTCGAGCCTCGATTCGCGGCGATTATTTCGCGGCGCTTTTCTACACCTGCCTCGATATTTGCGCCCGCGCTCACTGCAGCCGTAATTGCTCCGCGGAACATCCGACGACAACCGCCAGTGAAATATTTGCCAAAGAACGATTGCCACCGAATTCTCCGATCCATCCGAGGCTAAGGGACAGAAAGATAAGAGAGACATCAGAGAGAAAGAGAGAGGGAAAGGAAGAGAGAGAGGGAGAGAGCCGCGTGCACGGTCTGTCATTACAGATTACAGAGCAGCCACATGAGAAAGAGCCGGCACACGCGTGCACTCGCGGACACGCGGGCGGCAATTAAAGGCGCAAAAGCATTCTACCGGATAGCGCGTCACGCACGCATGCTAATTACGCTAATGAATATTTATTCAATCGCTGCGTGTAACCTCAGCCCGGCCGCGCGCGTCACAAAGAGCCGCGGTCGTATAACGTCCGACATGGATATAACGTATGCCGTGTATGCCCGTCCCCGGCACACACCCGCGCTTCCTCGCACCCCGCGTCGCGGCATTTAT
This sequence comes from Odontomachus brunneus, assembly GCF_010583005.1. Lineage (NCBI taxonomy): Eukaryota > Metazoa > Arthropoda > Insecta > Hymenoptera > Formicidae > Odontomachus > Odontomachus brunneus. The sequence goes on along the minus strand of NW_022639634.1, from coordinate 594,514 downwards.
GGCATAATTTCGCGTCGGAATGTTTCCTCAATGCGTTCGCGCCAAATCTCTGTCGTCGCGCGTGTCTAATTGCGACATTCAAGCGTCAAAAACCATGTTACCGCACCGGGATATTATTTCTCGCGGGGAGCCACGCGTAAATATACCTGATTACGGCCGGTGGGACCCGCGAACACTTCGCGTTGGCACGTTTTGAGCGTGTGTGTATGTGTGTGTGGGATAGCGAGGCGTTAACCGTGGTGGAATGCCGAGTCTGTGCAGTTTTGCAACGCCGACGGTTTTCCGCGCGAAGTGCGCGAGGTCGCATGAAAATAAATTTTCGACAGCGGCATAATGAGTCTCTCGATTCACGTCTCTTCGCTCTTTCGCGCGTGACTATGAGATACGCGGAGAAGAGCGAGGGTGAACCACGCGCGCGCGTGAGAGCTATTTTTGCATGTGCGTTCCCTCGCTTGCAGTGTGTATCTTAGGGGAACAAAGTGGGTTTCCATACGGGATATATATTCTAAGATAAATGGACTATAACTAAAATATGCCAGCGCCGCGGAAAAAGGGCTTCATAAGTTTGCGCAGGCCGAGTATGTTTGTTGCAACGCACGCGCGCGTCGCTCTGCGGTGCAGTGGATAGAAAAAACTTCGCGCGCATGAATTCACCGGGGGTGTTTTAGGATGCTCGCCGTCGCTGAGAAATGGCGGATCTTGATGCGACATGGTCGCTGGTTCGCGCGGAATTCTGAACGTGGCCAAACGTTAAGACGTAATAAGCGCATCCCAACATCATAAAATGCCCGCAGCGTCAACTCTCCCGTCGCTTGATAAAACAAAGTATAACTCGCGGAAAGTTCACTGGATGGATGGCTGGATGCTCGCGGGAAGGCCACCGAGTTTACGAGAACGGCGACGCTCGCAACAGACGATACTTGGTATAATATTTTCATTTGTCCGCCCGCGATACAGAGCGGCATACAGAGTGCACGCGCGCGCGCAATGATAAGTAATGGACAAAGAGACGTTGATATAAAACAGACGGGATTCGCGCGCCGAACCCAGACCGTCCGATATCGGATGCAAATTGCTTTTTAAGGATTTTTTATGTCGCTGATTACGTGAATCTGAAATCGGAATTGTAAAATTTCAAGCGACAGATCCGCGACACAGTCGACTACAATATTGTTTCCATTTGCATAGTAATTGGTTTTGAATATTCTATGCGTCTGATTACAAAAACTGAGATCAAAGTTCCCCACGAGATAGCCGATTCGACGCGACGAGCTAAAATATAAAAATGTAAGAAACACACGAATGAAATATGAGAAATTACGCTCGAGAGAGAAAGAGAGATATCACGCAAATATAATTTACGAGTTATCAAATAGGATGAAGGTATTTATCACGATTTTAATCATTTAAGTATTTGATATTTGCTTCGTTGGTGTCTCTGCGGAACGTATTACATTTTTCTTGCTTTATTTGTCTCTCACCAAGATTAATGCAGACTGCCTTCTGTATATATTTCCCTTCCTCGTAAAAGCACATCGTTATTCCAAAATTATCGCGTGCAACCGAGTTTGAGGCCGCGAGTCATTGTGCGCGCTCGTGCCCGTCACAATATTTCACTCGGATCGCGCGAGCTGCGCGTGTCGCGCGTGTAAGAAAGTTTAGCCGCTCGTCGTAGTCGATTTAGTGTCGCGCGCATATCCGCTGCACGGGAATTTTAATTCCTGAAAATTACGACGCGCATTCTGCGCGCAAGCCCGCGTTAAGGGATAATAGGCGAATGCGCTGCATTCGAGTAATTTTCGTAATACCTTCTCCACGTCGTAAAACGCTCCCGGGTAGCGCGTCGGGTACCCCATGCGCCGAAACAAAATACAACTCCGGGGAAAGTTGAATAGACGGATAGTCGCGCTTGAAGGGACGTAATGGGTTAGTTTGCGAAAATTTCTGCGCTCGCGGCGACCACTCGCGATTATTAATATCGTCCTTGGCATCGTCGCCAAAAGCGTCCGTAACAATTGCAAATTACATTCCGCATCTTATTCGTTCTCTCACTGAGGAATGCGTCTTCGCGGAACCAGAGAGAAACAATGACACAAACGAAACGGATCAGTTGATGTTTTATATTCTTGTGTTTACGTGTATGAATTTTTCAACAACAACAGGATGGAAGGTTCGCGGATTTTATCTCGCATGAAAGAGATCAGCTGAGATATCGCCCGCGCGCCGCCGGACAGAAAATTCAGAACAACCGAGCACATGCACTCTCGATACTCGAGCTGCCGAAGAGCGGTTGTTCCAACATTCGTGAGAGGAGGATTAATCCGCGCACTCCGGAATTAATTAGCGGAGTTCTGATAAAGCAACCAAAACGGCTGGAAACTCCGCCTTGTCGCCGCGCTTAAAGCAGCTCGGAAAGTCCGCGACGTGTAGTCCGCACTTTTCGGTCCCATTACTCTGCTCACCGCCGTTTTTAATTCGGGTTACCCAGTGCTCGGTTTGCGAGTGAGTGAATACGCTCCGGAAAGGCTTCCGTACGTTCGGCGTCGTTGACGCTAACAACCGGGACCGCTGCTACGCTCGAGACGCGACCGCAGACCGCGATATTTTTAAATAGCACACGATTGCACGTAAAGGCGAAATTCGCGCAGTAGCTTTCGACACCTAAGGAAAAGAAATTTTTGTAAAATACTGCAAATGTACCTGTATAAAAATTTTCCAAGATTTTTCCAAATGCACCATAGATTCTGAAGCTCTCATAAATTTTTAGCCCCGTTTTTTAGCACTCGAAATCTTAAATTAAATTTTAAATTTTGAATTTTAACGTTGAAAGAGCAGAGAGAATTTCGGACAAACTTTATGTTTCCCAATTTAAAATCGCATGTTTGAAACATTACATTTCTGTCCAGAAGAACACTTCTGTCACAATTATTTTGGGGCTGAGGTTGGGCTGAATCAGATATCTCAAGAAATTTTCTATGCGGGCACAAAGTACAAGATACTTATTCACGTCGCATGAACGCAATGAATAAATATACAGCAAATATGCAATAAATAAATGTGAGACTCTCTATGATATATATACCCGGAAACATAAAATCAAAGTCACGTCGCGACGTCGCCGAAATTGATCCTAACACGCTCGATATTACCGCGCGCGCGTCGTTGTTTTGACAAGAAACAGGACCGAGAGGGTCTTGGAGTCTCGTCGGCGCAACATCTCGTCGCGCTACGCCACGCCGGGGCATAAAATGCCTGGAGATCCGGCCCGCACATGCATATATGTAACGCGCCGTATGCACGCGCGGTGTCACGAGAAAGCGGGAAAAATAGAAGCGTTGTTCGGCGAGGAGCGGCCTCGTAAAATCGGTATGAAGACGCCGCGACGGCGACGTGCTGCGGCTCCGGCACGAGAAGAGGAGCCGGAGGATGGCCGTTCGTTTCCGGCCCGCGCCGAGTACTTCCGCGGATTTGCATAACGCTGCGCTAACCGCCGCGCGAAATTATCCCGACGCGCTCCTTGCTCTTTATAAATTTGTAAATGGCTTGTTAGCCGTGCTTTTCATCGTCGCTGATACTTAACGACATAGAAAATTGTACTCTCACGGTGAACTCGAGAGAGAAAGGGAGTCATTACAGTCCGGAAGAATCTCTCGTGGCTTGTTAACCCCTTCGCAAAGGACCTTGCGTATAATTTCACCTTTTCGGATCTCTTTCTCGATGATTTGAATGGGATATTTTTTTCTTGCCTCGGCGAGAGAGCGCTTCACCTATACATCTATTAATCGAAAATCGAACATCATCGTTATCGTGAATTTTACACGAGTTGATGAATAGACGGATGATGGATTAATGTCGAGCCGTGGCCTCCGGTTGTTGCAACCTTGTTATGTGCAGGTCTTCGATATAGCTGCCACTCGGTGCCGCGTATCAGGACGGTTGCCCAATTAGGATAATTAATGACCGCGATATTACGCGTATCTGGACGAGGTCGGCGATCAGTTTAATTCTCTGTCAACGACGAACACGCGGAATGAATTAGACCGACTCGTAATTCCGACCACTCGTCACCATAGGGACTTTTTTAATCGCGTTGCTGACTGGCCGACCTAACAAAGTCCTTTTAATCTGCTAAAATTACCGCTTCGCGGTCGACATTCGAGTGAGATACACAAATGAGCGAACGAAATTGTCTTTAGCGTCGTGATGTGCGCCCGCGAGACGTTGTGGTGTCGCAATTCGCGTTTTGTTCGTTATGTGACTCGCGCTCTTCTTCCTTCCTCTTTCTTTGCTTGCTCCTTCTTTCTTTCTTTTTTTTTTCTTTCCCAACTGCGATGCAATTCGGCACTCCGCTGCAACGGCTCCGGCGAGACTGCGAGACAACGTGGGCGACGTGCCTTTCTTTTCTCGACCGCCGAGCACAGAGGAGCGAATTATCTCCGGCTCGTTTCCCACGTCGTACGCAGCTTTGTCGCACGGCGGGAAGAGGGCTCCCGCGAATTTCGGTATAAAAATAACGGGCGCGTGCCGCATTATTTTACTTTTGCGAGCGATCGTGCCGGCCGCGAGGACGCACCGCGCATCGTAAATGCGTGCGGCGGCGGCGTTGGCGGTCCCGACCTCGCAAATTGCAGCCGTAGTAATATCTACGTCTGGACGTGACCGCGGACCCGGATCCCCGTGTCTCTTCGTGAACCTGGTAATTATATCTACTCGCTGCGAAAAATCTCTGATTGCGCGCGGTCCCTTCACTAATTAGCTAGGGAGATAAAAGTCCTACGGTCGCAATCGCGTCCGAGCTTTCTTCGTTCTTTCGCCCCGCGTAGATTGATTGTGCTATCAAGTTTTTGTGTATTCGTCCCCACGTGTTATCTCCAATTAGATCCCGGTAGTTTGCAAAGATTTTCATGAAAAGTCGAGGATTTTTTCTATATTAGATTAAGATGAAGTTTCTACAATTAGAATAACCTGAGTTTGAGTATTCGCGAGTAGCTGTGAACATTTGCTCTCTAAATTTCTTGGAGTGAAATTTCATTTCAGAAGTAGACTGACTCGAATTCGAGTGACTTTTCACTGGGGTAAATTCTCTACCCTGAATCGTCTGGTGGATATTTTCGCTCGGAATTGAAGAGTGAATCTAATGTATTTTATCGTCGCAAGAATATATTCTCTCTAATCTATTGAGGCATTCGTTCATATTAAAATTCACTCTAAGCTTGAGTGAAATATTTACTCTTGCGATTTCTAGTGGTAATATTTCCATCGCTTTGAGTGAAAACATTGTCACTTTCCGCTTGTTTGCTTAGAGCGAAATTCCGCTCTAAGAAATTTATAGAATAGAAATAAAAAGAGAGAGATAAAAAATAAAAGAAATGTATTTAAAATTCTCATAAAAAATCCTGTGTCGGAATATCAATTCAACTAATAAATCGAGGATCTTTAAGAATATTTCTAAAGTCAAGAAGTTTACATTTGTTAAGAAATGTAGATTTCTTGACTTTCGAAATATTTCATCAAGTTTAGCTTGATTTTACTACACTGCAATCATCCGTGTATAGATTCTTAAAGGCTTATCAATTGATTAAATATATTAAACTTTTATTAAACAAGAGGCAAAGTGACGATTGCATCGTACTTAACAGCAATACGTCTTGAGGTAGTAGAATTGCCTGAGAGCTCGCGTATCGAGAAATCGACCAATGATAATAATAATTTGGTGCGTCAAGTGCAACTACGAGTCATCTATCGTTAATATCTAATCGCTAATAATTTCGGCTGAACGGAATGCGCCTTCCTCGTTTCCGCACGCGCACTCCACTTTGATCTCGAGCAGTAAATTGACAAAATTCCCGGGAAGAGAGAAGGATATTTATTTCCCATCACGCACGATCATCGCGGCTACGTTCCACTCGTTACGTGCAACGTCGCCGGGCGAAATTTATACCTCCTTCATTAGATTATGTTACGGTCGATGCGCCGTCCGAATTGCTCTAACACACAGTCGCCCGGTCGTCGGTAACACAATGGCCATGGCGATTTATTCGGGCGCCGATACCGCGGTCACGATCGAGATGCGGCCAAAGGGGATCGATGAAACTACATAAAGCGACTCATCGACCATAAATGGCTAATAGAAATAGAGATCGACAGCGTAGGGCCGCACGAGGAAGGAGGGCGCGGACGCCCTGAAAAAGGTACAGAAATAGATATTGGCCTGATCATTCGCCGTTTCGAAGGAAATTGTCCCATCAGAAGATTGAAAAGGGGGATCGGGGAATAAAGCTCCTTCCATGTATTGGGCCGGCAATGATCGGAGCGGGATGCGATAAAGGGTAATATTTCCCGGCCGTAACAACAGCCGAACTTTCCTTTTTTTTCCTGACCATCAGCTTTCCCCTTCCCGGGAAAAACGATTCCTCGCGGACGACGTCGTTTTTTTCATCGAGGGAACGAGCGCCGTCTCTTAACGCGTTTCAACGCCGATTCCTGCCTGCTATAACTGGCTTGAAACTTCTGTTGACTTCGACTCCCGACCAGTTATCGTAACCAGTTATCGTCACGATATACATGCGAAATATACACGCGGGATATATAACAATTATAATTCCGCGCTTTCGTTGCGAAATCACGTCTTTCAGTCTCGACGACGTATTAATAGTACGTTGTACAGTTTTCGCGAAGAAACGAATGGCCCGAGGTTATTTGCGCGACCGCCGCCGACAACATTGGGTGCAACATCGTCACTTACCATGTATCCCGTCGGTGCGGTATCCCTGATCTTTCTCTCTTTCGCTCGCTACTTCATCCTTTGTCTCTCTTTTTAATTCAGCGCTCGCGTTGAGCTCCTCGTGTTTCCTTTGCTGCGCGAGAAAGAGGGGAATCATCTCTCGACGCATCCTCACGTCTTGTTTCGCTCTATCGATCCAAGACGCAGAGCCTGCAGTTGTCTTTCACCCTCTTGCCTCGAGCTAGGGCGTAATTAAACCAGAAATAAGGGGTCAGGATCTTCCTTTAGGAGATCCAAACATTGACTCGAATGTGCACGTATATTACAGCGAGTAATAATAATGATTAGGAGCTCAGCTGCGGGAATTTAGAGGTTCCGAGACTTTTGAGGTAACCCGTCTCGCGTCGTGTCGTTGAAAATGTAACAAACAATTTAGTCTGTCAGGATTCGCGAAAAAAAGTGGAGCGAGCCACCGCGTCTTGAGAGGAAGGCTTCTCGATGTTTTTCAGATAATAACTCGTTAGTGACGTAAGTTTGCGAACTTTGGTCCTCGTTATGCAGCTGCGTGCAATTTCGACGTGCGTGTTTTCCGCGGAAGGAACATTTACATCGTCATTATAGCGAGATACGTTCTACTAATTACAACATTCAAAAAGCTACCAAACCGTCTATGAACGTTAGTATGATGCTCGCTCTCCCTCTCTCTCTCTCTCTCTCTCTCTCTCTCTCTCTCTCTCTCTCTCTC
>NW_022639634.1:573720-586893 GCF_010583005.1 Odontomachus brunneus | reverse complement strand
CTCTCTCTCTCTCTCTCTCTCTCTCTCTCTCTCTCTCTCTCTCTCTCTCTCTCGTGAGAGCAAGAGAGAGATTAGACAAAAAAGGAGAAAAGAAAATTCGTCGCGCGAAAATCTCCATCCGACGTGTCTGAAATTTCCCGCGTTGTTCCGCGCTCGCGCTTCGCGAAATCACGGAAAATTGTTATTTCCGGGCTTACGGTTCTCCGCGACGTGGCGTTGACTCTTCGATCAGGAGGCAAGGCGAGGCGAGACGGCGGCGTTACGACGGGCGAAACATAATTAGAACGAGTTCGGGTCGTCGTTTCCTGGTCGCTCGTTATTTTTAGGCGCGCCGCGTGGAATCCCCGCAAATTTCCAGGCGCGCAAATTGCTTCCGGCGCGTTTCGTCTGTCAGAGTGGGTCATTTGTCAACGCGCGGATTCGGGATGCGCGGCGCGCATAAGCCAGCCGCCGCCGCCGCGCTAATAATGACGGCACAACGTCGGCTAACTACAAGCTCATCGCCCCGCGCATTCATGAAGCAATATACATGCATTTACTCGGCCGCTACACCACTCCGTCTGCGCCCGGTCTCGTCGCGCTGCGACAACAGGAGTCGGTAGCAACCATCCTGGTTACTTCGCGCATGCATCCGAGATAGGACCGTTTGTACGTTAAGAGGTGTCCTTACACGATCAATATTGTAGTGCAATAATTGGTATTGTGCGATATTATCGATCGTTCGGTAGTCTCTCTAACGGCTACATCGAGGAGACCTAATCGGCGAGACGGACAAATAGAACGAAGTGAAACAAGCTTGTATTTATCGGCGGAAGTATACTTGAAGAGATACAGATAAAAGGACGCAGGGCTTGATTGTGTGCTCGAGGTTAAAGCACTCGCTGGTGCAGTAATTTGTAGCGTCCTTCTCAAAGAGACGCTCCATTTTGCACGAGCAAAGTGCACGAACTACGTAATATGATACGTTTCTCTCTCCGCTGCAACCAGTAATTATTTACAAGATATTCCATCGGTAGAATCTTTAAATTTGTAAAAAGTATTTCTCTCCTAGCTGAAGGAATCGTAGACAATTGTTCATTCACGGGAGAATGTGCTCGACCACGACTTCATCCAACTAATCGAACGTGATCGATGTGCGGTTAATTAAACGGCAAGAAGAGCCTGTGAAGGTCTCGTAATGGCCATGCCACCCATTACATTCACCCGTTACATGCACTCTCCATACCGACCCTTTATCCGGCCTCTAAAACCGAACAATGAACGTTACCGTGTCAACTTGGAATTAATACATTCAAATTAGGCATTGTTACCACCAAGACCGAAGTAATAGCATTGCAAATGGTGTCTCACGCCGTTCTCTCTCAACCATACACACACTCTCTCCCCCTTTCTCGGGGGTGTCTCACGGGTCGAAACGATCGTAACAATGCGAAACAAAGACATTTTCGTGAGGAAAACGCTGCCATCTCGTAGCTGTTTTACGCGTTGCTCTCTTCGCGTGTGTTTATGTGCGCACATCGCGAGGAATTACAACGCTTAATTACAGGATGCAAAATGTGAGCTTACAAAGTTATCATGCACTAGTAACATGCATTGTCTCTTTCGCTCGTCTCTCTCCTTCTCTTTGACCCGGCTGGTTAGTTGGCACGACGAGTGGCGGGAGAAGGATCGTAACGAGATCACATTAACGCGGGAAATCGGGAAATAAAAGGAAAGCCAGGGTGACAACCAAGAGAGAGAGAGAGAGAGAGAGAGAGAGAGAGAGAGAGAGAGAGATTGAAGGGCGGTAAACAGCGGTTACGAGGTGAAGATCCGCGTGAATGAGAAGGATACGCGAGCTCTTACCCCCGGAGGTGACCTATATTACGGAGCAAACAATGCCGCGGCGGCAACCGGCAGAAATAATTCCGCGGAGCGTAAAGCTATCACTGCGGCGAAGTGGCTTTACTCTCGCGCGATACCCGTCCGCGTTTCTCTTCGTGGTCGTCGACTGAACAAAAGGACGGGTGCAATCGTGAGCGTAGAGGGTGGCAGTCGGAGGGATGAGAGAAGCAGAAGCGTCGCGCCGCGACGCACCGTAAGAACGGGGGCGGATGTGGGGTTGCGCTTGTCGCGTCGTTGTCGAGCGAAAGAAACGGGACTGGCAGGCTGGTAGGAAGGAGCGAGAGAGCGCGAGAGAGCGCGAGAGAGGCGGCTTGTGCGAATATGTCACCTGAATGCCACGTAATGTGTTCGCAAAACGCCGGAAATATAAACGAACGCGCCTCCCTCCGACTCCCCCACTCCGGGAACTGTCGTTTACATAAATAGCTTGCGCTCTCGCTCGCTGGATTTCGCACGCGGCGACCGCCTATATGTGTGTATGTGTGTGCACGCAGCTTTCCCCCGCTCTCCTGTCTCTCTGCCTGTCTCTTTCTCTCTCCGTCTCTCCATCTACCTGGTGTGTACGTGTCTCAATATTTGACGGCGGAGTTTCCGAGCATTTGCCTACCAAATGCGACCAGCCGTCTCGCATGCTCAAGATCCCCGTGCGGTCTACGTGCGGCGTTACGAGCATGATGCCTTCCGGATGTGGACCCGTGAAGCGATCGTCCGCAGCCGACGCCGACGACGGCGGCAAAGACGACGACGCTGTTTCGTTCGACGCGAGAAAGCGTTCGAAAATATTTTTCCCCCAAACTTCCCTCGCGCTCGCCACCAAGCGGACGTTCGCTCCCTCGCGCCGGTAATAATGCGACAGTGATGGTTCTTGAGCGGCGTTTACCGCGTTATTCGACGAGAAATTGCACTCTGACAATGAGCGCGAATATGCACGTGAGTGTGGGCGATAGAGTTATTATCTTTTCTGTATCTTTGCACGTGCGAGACGCAATCGCTGTTTACTCTAAATGGAACATTGATTGAGAGGCGACAATACTGGATATTAATTGGAAGAAAATTTGTTCGACTAAAATAATTGGCAAATCGACCATTCAAATTAATAACCGTACAGTAAAGTACAAAGCTATTACCTTATATTATTCATTTGGCGTAACATTTTAAATATTTACAAAGGCATAGCCTAAGCTATATATGCGTGTGTATATAATGGAATGTCTGCCTGTAAGTTCTCTATATATTCTTAAACTCTTTGACCAATCTGGATTGAATTAGTTACTCTCTAAGATCCTCCGGAAAATACAAGCCATATAAAATCTAAACACTCCAATTCTTCCTCCTGATTTTATACCCTTGATACTTTGTGATAATCCAGGTAACGGCTACTAGTTTTATCTAATTATTAATCAAACTTTGATATGATTGATTATATATTGATTAGTAATTAATTTTATCTATCGATTAAATTATTCGCGATTGTATACTTGATGAATGATTAATTTTGATTTACCGATTTTTTTAATCAAAGAAAATTTTCATCAGTTATTGCTCAACACTTTGAAAAATGAAAAACTGTCCGGCGAAATACAGAATGAAGAGTGACGGAATGACATGCGGGTCAGAGAAATCTGTCCGGCCACGGATAAGCGTCGACGTTCATCGCGAGATTCCTGTATTATTAAAAATCATATTCGCGTTTCCTCGCGATTTCATAAATAAAGGACAGGAGTTCACGTCGTCGTGGCGAAAGTTTTCGCTTTTATACACGGCGTACAATTGCGACGGATCGTATCGCGCTGTATTTATGCAGCATCGGCAACGGTTGTACAGTGTTGGTGAAAGCATCCGCGCTATAAACGTCAATTACCCCGTTCCTTACTCTATAAACTCCCGCGGACTTGTAGAGTTCGCCGAGCCGACGCGATGCTTTAACGCGGAAGCTACTTTTGACATACTTTGCCGGTATTCGTACCTTACCTTACCGCTCTTATTGTTGGCTCAGTCGAATTGCAGGATACCCGGAAATTTGAAGGGTAAAATACATAGAACTTCTTTCGAAGAAGGCGGCATCAAAGTTTCACTGACTTTAGGAACGCGCGCGGGGCCGGGTGCCTGCACATTACTAGAATAAGTAATGAGAGCAAAGTCTCGCGGAAATGTTCCACGCCGCACTTTACTCCGGCAGTTCCCTGTTTTTTTTCTTTCTTCCTTTTTTTTAGCAAATATCTATGTTAGTGCGCGCGCGAGGCGAATTCTCTCGCGGAACTTTCAGCAGGCGCGTCGGTACACGCATATAAAATTTAATATTCCCCGCGTATATTGGAGAGAATCTCCTTAAACACTAAATTCAATCCGAAAACATTGACGGTTCAGAGCGTCCATTTTATGACAAGACAGTCATTAAAATATTTGACCAAGTGGCTGGCGCGATCTTTTCTCCTCTCCTTTTCTTTCCTTTACGCGACTCTTCTGGTCGGGTAAGATGTGACTTGAGTTAATGAACCTCTAAGCGGTTTTGCAATCAAAATTAAGCCCTTTCTCGACGTAGCGGCCAAACAATGACCTCTTAATTAAAATCCCGCGAAGAAAAGTGTCTTCTCAGATTGAACGAAGACATTGTCCGCGTGTTATGTCTTGACGGTTCTTCATCCTTCCCTTTTTTCCTTGTACATCTCGCGAAGGATTAGAGGTCGGCGGCGGTTGACTGTGATCAGGTCGACGGTCGGCCGTATCATAGATACCCGATAAGAACACGATGGCCAAGCGAACGCGGAAGAAACTGGCGGCAGCTTCTCGCCGAGTTTAGAGGTAGCGAAGAAGGTCAGCGACATGAGCGGTACCGCGACCCTACTCGATCCCTTCTGCGTGTCTCGCTGACCGTGGCTGGCACTTCTCGGCAGTGGAGAGAAACAGAGGAGAGAGAAACAGAGAGAGAAAGAGAGACTGGTCTTTTCATCTTCACACGGCACGTCCTTAGCCGATGAGTTTCCATTTCCTTAACTACTCATTGCCGCGCCGGAGGATAACCGCGCGCTCGCGCGCGCATCGCAAAGTGGCATATTGGATGGAAGAAGGAATCTCATATTTTTTTCTTTTTGCTCTCTCTCCTCTTCTCTCTCTCTCTCTCTCTCTCTCTCTCTCCCTCCCTCTCCCTCTTTCTATCTTTCCTTCTTTGGCGCGATGGGTATCCGACTGATTGAAAAATCTAATTCGATTCTTGGCGTGTGAGAGAGCCCTTCAGTATGCACAGTATGCGGAAGCAAGACGATTACCGTCGTATTATTCGTCGAGCGAGTCGCTTGAATTAAGTTTATTAACTCTATCTAGACAAACGCGATCAACGATTTCCTTCAAGTCTCTTTCAGACGGTCGTTTCACGCATACAATGACGAAATATTTGATATTTTTTGCCGACGGAACATGTAAGATGAACTTTCTATGAAATTAATCATCCACGGCTTTCAAACACCCCCATTACGATAAACGAATTCGATATCGTATTAATTCTGATGGTTATATTTCGCACCATTCTCACTCTCGCGAATTGAAGTTTAAATACACCAACCATCCATTTTTTTCTTCTCTTTCTCTCGCTCTCTCTCTCTCTCTCTCTCTCTCTCTCTCTCTCTCTCTCTCTCTCTCTCTCTCTCTCTCTCTCTCTCTCTCTCTCTCTCTCTCTCTCTCTCTCTCTCTCTCTCTCTCTCTCTCTCTCTCTCTCTCTCTCTCTCTCTCTCTCTCTCTCTCTCTCTCTCTCTCTCTCTCTCTCTCTCTCTCTCTCTCTCTCTTTCACTCACATTCACTCACTCACTCACTCATACGTCGGTTAATATTTTATCTCACACTATCGATTGGGGTACATTTTCATATCCCGGCGAAGGATTCAATATTTATTTAAAATCCAATCTCCCAGAGATTGTAAAACACGATAGCTCAAGGGCCGTTGCGAAACGAAATTATTTAATTTCATGTGGGAGATCAAAAGGTTACGAGCTCCCTTGATATATTTACATCGGCTGCCGACAAAGCACATTTCACTCGCAGGGTTTTCTTTCCGCGACGGGCGTTTGTAGGCTTTAGCCGCGATTCAAACCATCCGCCGTGGAGAGAGCACACATTATGACTGTCCCCGAAGTAGTAATGGCTGAGCCGGACACGACGTCGTTTGCAAGCCCGCAGCTTTGAAACTCCGCTACGGCCACGGTTCTATGGAATTAGGAATGTCCACGACATCCTTCCAGACCGCGAAACGATGACACGGGTGTCTTACTCCGCGCTATATTATCCGTTTTATACGCTTGTTCTACGCAAACTTCGAGAGTCGCGCGAGTCTCCGCTCTTTGAGGCAACCTGAGGAGATCCCTTGATAATTTCACGGAATAAGGGAGTCACGTGTGGACCGTATCACTATGTTATTACTGTCAGTGTTCTAACTTTTTCAGCAAATTCTCATATCTTTCGAGCAATATGTATTATAAGCAAATTGTAAGAGCAAAGGAATATAATAAGAATAAAATTAAAAATAGAAAAGATAAGTAAAATAGGACGTAATAAAAAAAAAGAGAGAGCCCCTCACAGGGAATGCGAAAAACTAAACTTGAAGCTCTTAATACTTTGTTTAAAGATTCAACATAAAGGCCTTACTAGATCCTAATGCCTGAAAGGAAATGTCTACCTATAACTCGCACATTTCCAATTTCCTCGTTTTCGCAGAACATTGTGTTAAAGTCTTGCCTAGCGGTTTTCTAGACTTTAAATATCGCTTACAAAATATTGATTAAATCTATACATAGTGGGTGCAGAAAGAATTCGCATTGGAGTTGATTGTATGTAAAAAATTGTGAAAAATATTGTTGCGACCTTTTTTACAAGCTTCATAGATCGCACTAATCTGTACAGCCTTTTCAATTTATTCTCATAATTATTTCATATTGTGTGAGAGCCGTAAATGTCGACGGAAAATTACATCGGCCAGATAAAATCATGTAATTTCCCCCGCGTTTCGTCGAATTACGATTTCCCCGTATTTTTTTCAGCCCGATAACGCAACCTTACGTCGGCACGCCACGCTTCGACAATATTAGGGCATTAGCCCTAAGGGCTAACATTATTTTGTTTTGAGTTACATCATTTTCACCGGCAGAATTACCGGTGTCGTATAGCGCGCGCGACGTTTAATGCTCGGTATATAATCAAACGCGTGTATTTTCACTAGAAACATGCGGGCATGTGCAACTACAATCGCACTACGGCGCGCGGGAACGGAAATGTAACTAAACAAACGCACGCTCGGGGATCGCGTTAAGTGTTTGCACGGGTAGTTGGGCTGTATTATACCGCAGTTGGGACAGCACGATACACACGTACCAAACGCGAATTCTAGCGGCGAGACATACACGCGCAATAATGACATCGATGTTTTTATGATGCGGGCAAAACGAGCTGCTGGCTTGTCGCGCACTTTGCCGGCACTTTTATTTTGAATATTGAACAACGGCGAAATTGCTAAATACATAATTTCTCACCGGTGTGATTTTAGAGTGATTATTTTTCATGCGGGCCCGCGCATTACGCGCGCGCTATAACAAAAAGAAAAAAAAAAAGAGAAAATACGAAGTGGCGAGATGTTCCCTCTTGGTTCTAGCGGATTACAACGGCCAAATTGCGCCATCAACAATTTTTTTAATTAACACAGCCGAGACAATCGCGAAAGCAAAACTTGATGGATATGACTACTGTTTAAATTAATGGGGGCTTTGCGCGACAGCTTGGTTATTATCAGCGCTCATCCATTACGGTTGACTTCGCGGCTGACGTAATTAATATTTACGCGTTCAATTCGGAATAAGAAGTACTTATATTTTATGCTGACGAGTCGCGGAAGTGTGAACCGCTTAAATTGTGTCTTTTAATTAAGGGCACGTATATGAATTAAAATGAATTGTACACAAACCGCATAGAAATGATGTTAGGTACCGGCGAGTTGCTTCGTGCTGCCTAAGTAATTTGCTAATTGCATCAAGACATTAGCGTTCGTTATACAAATTAATAATCTAATGGAAAATAGAAAAAAATAAGGCAATGTTAATAAATTAGATAGAATTACGATCGCTAGTAGTAGAGTCTCGCTTGAGAGTCACCTCCATTTTTCACGTTGCTCGTATTCGTAGCGAATATGAATAAGAATACAAAGGAAGAGGGTAGTTAAGCTTTCGACGCACGAAATGACAAAGAAATCAGAAAGGAAACATTAAGCGTAATAACACGCACCCTCTCTCTCTTTCGTCTATAATTTTTGCCATTTTATTTCTCTTTTCTTTTTCGCTCTTTTTGGATACACGTACATATGTTGATATTCATGCTTCTTCTTTTTTTTTTTATATATAACTTCAGATTTTATGTTCAATTTCTTCTGTTTTCTTCCGTACACATCATTTCATTGTAATCTCAACTTTTTCTTTTCTTATGCATACTTGCTCTTTTGCACTTGTATCCTTTATTTTTGGCTTTTCTTTTCTTTTACTTCGCGCATACTGCATACTGTTGCTACGTTTGTGGATATCTGTCCCAGAGCGCCAATAAACAACACTGTCTCCCTCTCTCTCTCTCTCTCTCTCTCTTTCTCTCTCTCTCTCTCTCTCTCTCTCTCTCTGTCTCTTCGTTGATATCTCGCGAGATCTACGCGAAATCAGGTTTAATCGCGCCCGCCTCAATGGTCATGAGAGTTGAACTTAACATCGGTTCTAGCGAAAGGTATAATTCCGCGCGCACGAGACCGATCGATCCATTTTGCGCGAGCTCACGGCCAACGATGGCGCATCCGTTACGAACGTGGCCCGTTAAGGACGTGTTTCCGTTCGCCACGTGGCTCGGTTCAATTTCAGCATTTCGCGTCCGTGTCGGCAGCTTTAATTATCGCTCTGCACGCGAGCCTCCGCGAGGCGCAAGACCGGCGGGTGGCAGTCCATGATAAACTGGACCGACTGTCGCTCACCTGTCCGGTTCGGGCGCGCCGCGCCGGCTCGAAGAAATCCATTCGGAGTTAACGAGATTGAGACCGCAGATTGTGCACTCTCAGTGTAAATGTCCCGTCGCTTTTTTCCTCGTAATAATCTCCGATACCAATATCAATGGCCGCGAAACTCCCATCGGCGATCGGTCCTGAACTATGATGACACACGTCTGTTTGTGTCGTTCATTTCTAAGACAGCATGATCGTATCAGGGAATTTGTGACATAGTGTAAACCACACAGTTATTGGCGTCCCCCTTAGTCATTGCTATTCTGGGAAAACATGGTTTTCCTTGCGGTCAGCGACATCTGTTCGCGGTTTCAATTGTGAAGGTCTTTCTTATATTCATACACGAAGAGAATTTTGTAGTAAAGATATTACTATCTAAGAGAACTTTGTAACCGAGGAATATATCGACATTCTGCAGTAATTCTATTCTATTCTAATTCACTCTTTCATTTCGTATCTGTTGTTATATGTTAGGAATTTTAATATTTATGTAATATTAAAAAATTCGTTTCTAGTGAAGTTTATTATTTTACTTAGCAAGATTGACATTGTCCTAGTCGCAATTTTTAGCCTTACTTTTGACCTGAACTTTCCAACATCCGTATATCCAGGAGGATCAATGTATGTTTACCTAAACGGTACAGAAAACATAAAATACTACTTGCAAGCAAAGAAGATCTCTTAGTAAAGTTGATTAAATAAAATCAAGAAACGTAGGCGTTTCAGAGTACTAAAAGCATTAAATAGAATATTGAAATTGAAAGAATAGGATCAAAGTCGGATAATGACAGGCTATTCCTGCGCTACTAGAGAAATATAGTAAAATTTGAAAGAATTTGTATATGAAAAAGAAAAAGAAAACTGTAATATTCTCTCCATATCATGCAGCCAAGAAGTCTAACTGCAGTGCTGGTTATCAATGAGTGAGAACCAGATTCTCTAGAATGCCAATATCTAAGGAGCTGCCAATAATTGTACGGTTTACCTTATGACGAGATGCGACTTACGAAAAAACGCACTCTCTCGAAAATGCAAAACTATAAATGTTATAGTTTCGTTTCATTCGTCCAGCGGGTCAGATTTGCTCTGCGAAGTACGTAAAATTCAATATTAACTCAGCGAATGTTCTATTATCCGAAAAATCGATTAGCTGGGCAAACACTCGTCTCCCAATAAACTTCTAAAATCGATACCGCCCCATCGTGACCGGCTCTGCGTGTTTGAATAACAGTAATCCTCGAAAATGTCGATATTTAATAAAAATATAGCGAGGCAATTTTTTTTTGTTTTCTAACGACGATCTCAAACAGCAGCGCGGTCCTTTCTCGCGCCGATACGCGCGCATTACTGAACGGAGAGCCGTCGGCATATTTTCTTTTTTTTTCTTTCCATTCATCCTGCATTTCTCCGCGAGACTCCAGGTATCCAGCGAGTTGTTCATTATAGCGGTCTAACATAGCGCGCCCTTTGATTTCTCACTTGAATGCCGACGCGACAAGAAACAGACAGCGGCCCAGATAACTGGGAATGATGAGTACTCCCAGCATCGATCACACAGGTACACATGGGCCGCTATAAATATTGTCAGCTCGACTCCCTGTCTCCTTCAAGCGACAAAATTGCCAGCTACCTGCTCGATGTCCCGGGGTAAACCGCACGTCGCGACATTAAATTTGAACAATCGGCGTTCGGCACGAGACGAGAGAAAGCGCGCGCAAGGAGGACGCGCGGTATGTAATAATACGTAATAACCGACGTCGCCGACGGGCATTAGGGATGAAATCCTGATTCACGCTCGAATTTACATTTTAATTGCATTACGTTTGACAGCGGTATTAATTTTATCGAGGCGGCCGACCGCAGGAATTCCGATATCTTCGACGTGAGCCATTGGCTCGCGCGCGCACGCGCCACTCCGCGTCCGTGCGATAGCGCGCCGTAATAGATCAAAGCGAGTCTAACGCGAATTAATTGCTCGTGCGCGGACGATGCTCCCTCAAAGAAGAATTATTACCGTGACTTGTGAAAGAAGAGGCCATGCGAGTGCACGCCGCGCTCGCCCGCCCACGTGGACATTGTAGCTTTCGTTAGGAACGGACGTGCTCGTCGCGCTGCAGCTCGCTTCGACCTCGATAGCATAAAAGTTCGTAGTGGGCGGACGCGAACCGGTAAATATAGAGGAAGGATGCGAGCGCGTATAAAATTTTTCATCGGCACGATCCGCGCGTTGCGATAATTAAAACACTCCGCCCGTGGATGCACGCACGACGGCATAACGCGACCGGGAAATAGGCCAGAAACAATCGCGTCCCGGGCACGTGAATATAAACGATGAAATATTCATGCGACATAAGCGCGCGGACTCTGGCGCGTCCGTTTTCTCTGTGACCGACAATCGAAGATATTTAAATATTTCGCGGTGAGAGCACGCGCGCGCGTCGCGCTGGCCGCTCGCTCGGCTCGTTACTCGAAAGGGCTCGCATTCGTACCTGAATTTGCGCGACATAAATATGGAGCGTCGAAGTGCGCGCGGCATATTAATCGCATTAGTATAATTAAATTCTAATTACCGTGCTGCGCGAGAGACGCGCGCGCACGCTGCGGTAGCGTGACTTACATTTTCGACGGTGTGTTCTCTTTTTGCTCCGTTTTATCGCGGATCGATATTTGGCGAAACGCGCGCCTCGTAGAGCGCGGTCTCCACGTGGCGAGCGCGCGAATTTATCTGCGATCGCGCGGGTAATTAATAACCGCGTGCACAGCAGCGTAACTGCATGCTGATCGGCGTCTTTAATGGCGTCGCATCATGCTCGCCGACGGTGCGCATAAACGGAAACAATAATGACTCGCACGCGGACAGTTAGTGTCCCTAGAAGGTAGTCTGATCCACTTGCCCCTCAAAATGGTACATTTGTGTGATAAGAATGACTCGTGTCGGCGAAGTGTGTCGCGGGTATCGAGTGAGGCGTGTTCCAAATAATTTCTTTCATCATTTCATGCCAAGATCACTATAAACTAAGTGTTAGAAATTCTTGTTATCATAGATGTTGTGATAAAGGTTGATATATGCTCAACAGCAACTCGTTGAGCCTAAAATAAAATTATTAGGAATTATATTCTTTTTCAAAAAAGTGAAATCTATAAGGGAGCTGCTTTGTGGTCTCACAATGTATAATGGACCACTGTGATTGATTCCAAAGGGCCTGCTAAACTAGTGAAAAAAGATTCGGAGAATAGCCTGTATTTTCTAGGGACATTATGTTATGCTTGCGACATGCGAGACATGCGAGAAAGGGAGGGAGTCAGATCGCGATGTATTATCGTGTTAGTGGCTGCGCGCCGAGTAATTACTTTCGATTATCGAGATGGGAGCAGGATGTCCGTGAGGAGAGAGAGCATGCGATAGCCGCGGGA
Source organism: Odontomachus brunneus (assembly GCF_010583005.1). Classification (NCBI taxonomy): domain Eukaryota; kingdom Metazoa; phylum Arthropoda; class Insecta; order Hymenoptera; family Formicidae; genus Odontomachus; species Odontomachus brunneus. The sequence continues at coordinate 574,583 of NW_022639634.1, read as the reverse complement.
CCGCCCGAAGGTATCGATGATATAATGATATCTGACATGTGGCCAACGGTTTCCTCCTTCGAGTCTTATGGAAATTTCTTACGAGACGGGTCCCCATTAGATGGCCACTCGGACGATTTCACGTGACCCCGGGCCGTCGCCGCAAAATTGCGCGCAATCAAAGATCCAGATGCTGCCCCGAATTATGCCTTAATACGGCCATCGCGCGCGCACAGTTTGGCAAAGCGATGTCCTGTAATTTTAGAACTGTCGTATTTAACCCTTGGGCTATATGTCGCGCAGAATGGATGCATGTCCCGAATCATATTAATTCGCATGGTTGCCGACGGTTGCTGCCGCGCCGCGCATCGATCGCCGCAACGCGAGGGAGACAGCTAACCCGGCAAATGTGCATGTGTGTGTGTGTCTCGAAAACGAGAATATCAACTTTAGAAGACGCTTACTTCGTCGGGGCGAATTAATCAAACTCGATCGCAAACGACACCGCCGACCACCACCAGGTCAATAACGACCTCGCACTCACCGTGTAGTATATAATAACGATAAATTTTCTATACGGCCTTAACGAAATCTCCCGCGGGAATCCAGTTTTTGATTAATAACGCGGGGCAATTCAGGCATCACCGGCCGCGCGCGAGCGCCGTCGAGATATCAGCCCCGAATTCCGTCGAATAAAGCGCGACCCGCGAAGGCACGATAAGCCACAATAAAAGGGAGTGACTCGAATGAATGACAGAGCCGCGAGCGAATGCCGTAAGACGCCTGCTAATTAATGGGGGCATCCATCTGACGTCGTCTTGCTACTCACGGGCCGCCTTCTCCTTCCCTCCTCTCTCTCTCTCTCTCTCTCTCTCTGTCCCCCC
>NW_022639634.1:566142-573667 GCF_010583005.1 Odontomachus brunneus | reverse complement strand
CCCCCCCCCACGCGTTCACCCTTCGCTTCCTCGTTCTTCTCTCTTCGCCGCGGCTGGTTACAAGCCTTAACGTTGTACGTGCACAGGCGGGACCGGCTGCCTGCCTACATCAGCGACCGAAACGATTTGTAATCCAGCTAACCGTGCCCAAAGATTGAGAGAGTCGACTCGGTCTCGCGGCGCGCGTTATAAATTGGTCTCGGTTTCGTCCCTCACCGGCACCACTTATCCCGCGATCGTTGATATTTCGATTGCGTTTATTTAACGTCGCGCTCGCTCGGTCCCGTCACTTGATCGATCGAAACTGGCGCTGGCCAGAAAAATCGGTTGACTTAAACATCCGGGCGTGTTTCGCCCGAAAATCTAATCGTGTACGGAAAAAAAGGAACATTCTTGTTTAGAAATATCTTGGAAATATCTTGATTTTTGACATGCAGTTCTTCAAGATTACTTCAGATTGTTACTTATTGCACGACGCAATGATTGTTAACTTGCACTGAGAGAAAAAGTTTTGCCAATTTAACAAAATACCAATATCCGCAACAAATGGTTTATCGATATGGAACAGCTAAGCTGTCTCTGTAGTATGGAGAAACGATTTGTCACTTTCAATTTGCTATTCTAAACATCACTTTCGTAATGGAGACATATGTAACCCTAATCTAAATAGACGAGAACAAATGTGATTGTATCTTAAGCAATGGCTATATTCAGCAGAGGAAGTTGCTATGCTGAATACAGTAAGGTTCGTAAATCTGATCGGTATATGTTTTTGATCTTGGCTGAATCTAAGAGCGTACAGCAATGAGATTCATGAATTTTACAAAGCAGCTTTCTCTATTGAATGTAACTATCATATGTTTGTTAAAGTGTCAAATAATAAGGAATTAGTTGCAACGCGGTAACTGTGCGATTTGTTTCCTTAACGATCATCAGTAGCAAACGTACATTTGTTCTGGTAACTAAAGAATTTCTCTTAGTGCAAGTATATTAGTTTTAAGTATATTAGTTTTGATATATTAGTTTTAAATGGATCCCGAATCGAAATTTTGATTCTATTTTCAGCCTTATTTTCAACAGTTATTTTGATATTCTAAATATATAATATCATATATTTTAAAGAAAATGAAAAGAAAAATTTCGGACATCATCAGAGTCAAAATAAGAGTAAATTGTCATTCAAATCATTAGAATCAAATCTAATTTGTTAACTTAGCTCCTATTACGTTGTAGAATTTAACATTTAACATAGGGCCAAAATTTCGATTCGGGATGTCAATTTTTTTCTGTGTGAGCGATGTCAAGCTGCAACGGAGAAAAAAAGTTCCTTACATGAATTAGTTTGTATTTGAATATATTTATTTCTCGCCCGCGCAGATGATTGATTCGGATGTCGGCGTTGCTGATCGCCGGAATAATTTTTATCTCGATAACGACAATGATGATCGAAAGGATTACGTATGGAAAGTGTTTGCGCAATTCGTCGTTTACACGCCGGTGCTTCTGTCTCAATAATTTACCTTTTATGAAATCGACGCGCGCCCAATTTGTGGGCGGCTGAAACAATTACGTCCATTACGTAAAAATGCGTTTCCACGAGTAATTTGCAGTCCAGGTTTGCTCGCCCGCGGCTGATTACAGCTACTTTCGAATACATGAAACGTACACAGCCGGGTTGTTTTAATCGATAAATAATTGAAGCAACGCGCCGGCCATGTGCTATGATTAACGCGTATGGAGTCATGGTCGACCATGTTTGCATTTCTTATCATATACCGTGCAGCCCGTTGCGTTTCGCGTGCAATGAGATACGAGAGTTACGCAAGTTAATCATGATCTCGTTAGTGCGCAGTTGCTCGAACGTACAAGAAATCGCATAGTTTAGAAATATTTGAGAATAATTAAGAATTCACGATCCGTCCGCGCGCGCGACATCGAAATGTCGATATCACGTGTCGTCATTCGCGAGACGCGCCGCTCCACATAGACGAATAATTTTGCTCAGGGCACTTTGTCTTCAGTGCAGCTCGGGGATTTGAAGCTTCGAACTTGTCGCTCTCGACTAATTGACGATGACAAGACATATGGGAAACATCCGGGCACAAGAGACTCCGTATTATGTTACTTAGCTGAAACTCGCAGCGGAAACGCATTATCCGGCTAATCTTCCCTCGTCGGCAGCTGCTCGAGCGATATTGCGTTATTACTGAAGAACGACGCCTGATATAATGAAAATTCTGCGTTACGCGGCGCGCGTTTGATCTTTATGGCGTTTAATATCGAATACGCGAGCGTAATTCCGTTTTCCCGCGGACTCCGCGAGATCTCACTCTCCCCCTTTTCCCCGAGAGGGCTGTTCTCCGAGAGTTTTGCACGGCGAACCTTAAAGAATGCAAAACTGCAATTACGTCTCGCAGTTTCCAATTTTAATGAAGTTCCCCCTCGCTTTCGGCAGAAACTGATTAAAATGAAGCGGAACGGCGCTCCCTACGCACGATCCGCGATTCCAAAGTGTATACACGTTCGATTTAAATTGCAAATATTAACGCACAGTTATTTATCACATTATTATCGGTCGCGAGCGTGCGTGTATATTTTCACGTAAATATCGTGAATCGAATACACAATACTTTCGCAAATGATGATTGATGCGCGCGCGAGTGCGTGTATTTACATTGCCCCACAATAATGAAGATGCAGTTTAATTAAATGATTTCGCCAGATTAAAGCGATTTCTGCCGCTTACGGTATAGCGCTCGCCTCCCACGCGCACGTGTACACACACATACGCACACGCAGCTTATAAATTCATTTTATACTGCCGAATTGTGCTTTAAACCGGTTGAGGTTTTGGCGGTTTAATTATGGAAGTCATTCGTAACCGACACATTACACTCGGCGGATCAATCTGTTCCTCGGTCAGCCTTATCCAGATTGCGAATTATTAATTCGCCAACTTGGCCGTAGACAAATATTTTCCTAGCAAGTAATAAAAAGTTGCGCTGTACACGTTTTCTCATAATCGCAGATACCTTCAGCGATGTGATCTTTTGGCAAGTATTTGTACACGCGTCTACCTGTCTAAATAGACAAGTATACGTAAATTTGCCAGTAACTTTACTAGCCGCGATTTGTAAAGATTGCATCCCTTATGAGTGGTTCATTTGGCGCTTATCCTTATTAATACACGGAGAAAATATTATAGCTTTTTCACATAAATTCTCTTTAGTTTTACTATGTTTTTAATACCACGGATAAACTGTCAGTAAAGTCTGTCTTGCTAAGGGACATAGTTAATTTCGCTGGAAACATGGCAAGTGTTTTAAAAGCACATTTTAGTTTTTAAAATATAAATAGCACATATAAAATATAAATAGCACATATAAAATGAAAGAATAGTAAATCCTTTCATTTTATGTCTTTTTCAGTAAAAAAATTACTGCAGAATGTCGATCTTTTCTTCGATTACAAAATCCTACAATTACCCAGATAAACTTTTTATGATTATCACGACATGAAATACTCAATAATAGATACTTTACAATTCTCTTAATTACATTTATATAGTAAACGATATTGAATTAATTATTAAATTTACATCTTACAATCATGTAAATTTTTTGTTGCATTGTTGTATATCAACAAATTTATTGAAAGTTATATTCAGATTTTATCATATTACATTTAATATGATATATTGTTTGGAAGATAAATTTTGATTACTTCGTATTTCTTTCGCGTTTCTAATTTGTAATTTTATATAACAAAAATATGATAAAAATATGAATAATTTGATCATAAGAGACTCAACGTTGCTGAATTTCGTGATTTAATACACTTAAAATTGCCGTAACGTTTACGTTTATCAGTCTATCGGGGAATTTTTATTATAAAATTCTCTCCGTGTAGAATGGCGAGACAGAAGTAGGAGAAAGAAGCACGAGAAAAATGTATGAAAATTTGCTCCAAACGATACACCATGTTAAATGTAATGTGAAAATCTGAGCGCAACTCTCTTAGTGGATTTGTTGCCGCATCAATATAACAAAAAATTCACATCATCATACGATGGAAATTAATGTTTATTAACTCAATACATTTGCTTCTTAAATGTAATTAAAAGAATTGTAAAATTTCCATCATCGATTGTTTCACGTCGTGATGATCACGAAAGTCTATCTGAGTATGAGAAGTTTGTTGAATTTGCCGGTATGTCTCTCGCGGGGGATAGTGTAAAGCATCGGTAACACATTGGTAGTATAAATTTGATCCCGTGTATAATTCGGCCGGTGCCTCGAGTGGTTACTATTGTGCAGTTTCACAAGTACGTTCTGCTCACGAATCCGTCGAGCTGCAACTCGCCCTGTCAATGTGTGTGTATGTGTGTGTGCGTGTGCGCGCGCGTTCGTGCGTGTGGTACGCCAAATATATTATTTCGCCCACCGATAATACGTTAATGAAACGTAAATTATTCAGGGGACACGATATTGCATTACTTACACGATGATGTCGCCGGCAAATTAATTTCGGTTTGTGGAAAGTGTTGCGAAAGCCACGTTAATAGGAAATCCGATCCGCAAGGAGTTCGTAATTCGTTGATGCCAATTATCGGGTGGCAGCGTACTTCCGTTAAAATCTTACGTGTCTCCGTGCGCGAACAGTATCTGGCCGTTGTAGAGACGTCGATATATCACTTCGCGTTACAGGCGTTGCTGCATATTTCATCCCTGCGTCGAGCAAGAGTGGCGCCCGCTTATTTATTCATAGCCGTATCGGCATTGCTTACGTGAATGTTGGCCCACCTCCATAAATAATATCAATTTGCCGTTGGAAAAATGTAGAAAAGAGAGAAAAAAAGAGAGAATCAGTATCGATTCGCGACTGACGAATTATTGAAGCTTGTGTTTCGCAATCCAACCATTTGTATAAAATTGAAACGCGATTACTCTGATATTTTCTCTTATTTATTCGTACTCTTAGAAACATATCGCACGTATTATTATTCGACAATGAACAAAACGACGTTCCATTGTCGAGCTCGTATTGCGCGCGTACGTGGAATTTTTCATCGCAAAACTAAAACACGAACATATATACGGAATAACTAGGTGTCGAACACACGAAAGCACTGCTAATTCGTTTGGGTCACTGGCTGCTTCGCTTGATTATGCCACTTGAACATTCAGAAAGTTGCCGCATCGAACTCACGCCAGTTATCCTTCCCGGTTACTTCAACCGGCTCGGCGGCTACCGGCTCGCGAAGACCGCCGGTACATAGCTCAGAAGTTTATATTGGCTTAATTGGTTTTAAAGCTAAAACTTTACATGGACTTTTCCGAGCGGAAGTTCCGTTATACGTTCCGTTATGCAGTTCTGTCTTGGCAATTTCGGGCGTAGCGCTGTCCGAAAGGGATCATTGCGTTAACACGCCGCGATATTATGCCTGACGTTAACGTCAGGAGAAAATCGTTTCAACAGTATTGTCGCGTTTGGTCGCGAGTAGATTACGAAAATCATCACTGTACATACAACAAATATCTTAGAGACTCTTAGAGGGTAAAAATGAGATAAAATTTGGGAAATTGTCAAAATTTGTAAACTAGTAGATGCATTTTTGTTATGTCTGTTAAATATATTTAACAATATATAAAATTATACAATGATTAGATGTACACGATAAAAAAAATATTTGTTATTTATGTTAAAATCGATCCATGTTGATATTTTCGTGTTAAATTTTTGTGTGTTAATTTAACATGTTATCGTTATATTGTTTGGATTGTTCTGCGTTGAGTTCGTAAAATTCACCACTTTTAAATGCTGGAATAACACTCTATATGCAACTCTATATATACATTCTTGATGACATATTTCACATGTAAAATGTGCACAGATAAGTTACATTTGTTTTACGGATTTTCTATGTGTGTGTGCCTGACACATACTTATCTTGTGTTAAATTAACATAAAATTTACAGTGCACAGATCGAGACACTTGAAATCTGTTGCATTCAGCATAAAATGTTTTGCAGTATACAAAAATATTATCCGCGAAGCGGATGACAAGATCAGGTTGAATTATTAGTAACGGGTGATAAAATAATAGCTAATTTTTCGCCAACGTTTTTCAACTGATGCGCGTACAGTTTTGAAGCTTCTGATCCCGGCTCGTACGCGCCGTACGCGCGCATAGAGAACATCGATATCTCATAATTTATTGACTACTAAACAGTCTATAGCTGGGACCATGTCGAGCCGCCTTTTGGCAGTGATAGACAGTAGGACGATACACGTGTCACTGTCCGAATACCGAACGGTGACTAACTAAATCCGAATCGATGCAACAGAAAATGGATTACGAGTTGGACGTAGCTGACAGAACTTGACGAAGCGGATTATCCTACAACCTGCAGGGCATCCGTATGACTCTTGCCGTGTTGCATTGGAGAGGAAGAGGGAGAAAGGGAATTTCTCACCGAATTATATAAATACACAACTCTGTGAAAATTGTACGAATTATATGAAACTTCATGCGCGCGCGTTTCATTCGAACATAATACTTGCCGTTTCGCATTTCATTAGAAAATATAAATGAAAATAATTTTCATTCTCCGTTGTTTTTTACCAAGCGTTTGCAAATCTATATAATTATATAGATATGTGATACATATTTATTATACAAGGCGTCCCACTTTAAACACAATCGAAAATCTCGAAAACTGAGCTCGGCAGACAAAAATGTTTCAGATAAAATTTATAGGGTTTTGAGGGAGAAAAAAGGACGAGATGAGCTTGAATTTTAATTACAGTCACTCGTCGAAATCATATGGAGGACAACTTTGTTTTTTTTAATGTTTTGTTTAAACAGAAAATAATACTCTTTATATAGCAAATTCTAAAAAAATCACATGATTCTGCATAGAAAATCCGTAAAACGCGTGTATGGTTTAAGTCCAAGTTTGGAAGTTATTCAGCAATGAAAAGTTCAATTTTGCTAATTTGCATAGTAGGTGTATGAGGGGGGTTCTAACCCTGGTCCTCTGAGGGGGGGTGCGGGGCGAGGGGAACTGCAGGCGCGGGGGCTGACGTCACGCGGGAGAGGGGACTTACCGACATTTCTTTTTACCGACATATTACCGGTATTTTTACCAACATATTTATTTTTTACCAACGTATATATATTTTTACCAATATATTTATATTTACCAACATATTTTTTTACCGACATATTATTACCGACATAATTGGTAATTTTTATTGACCCTGCGATCTGTTTTTACTGACATATCTTTCCACATATTTTTTTAACATAATATCGATATAATTGACCGTTTCATCAATCCTCCCCTTTTCGACGTGTTCGCGGCCTTTCCCCCCCTTCCTGTTGGCAGCGGTTCGCGAGCGGGCCGCGCCACCCACTCACCTTTCTCCCCCTTTCCGGCGCGCCAAGAATATTCTCGAATATTCCAGAAAGATCTTTTGAGGAGAACATTCGGTCTCGAAAAGAATTTTATCTAATGCATAC
>NW_022639634.1:554059-563520 GCF_010583005.1 Odontomachus brunneus | reverse complement strand
TCCAACATCGTTGTAACGTGATAACATCGTTCCAACATCGTTCCTACGTCGTTTCAACGTCGTTCTAACTATATAACACCGTTCTAACGTCGCTTCAATATCCACGAAAGCGCATCAATGATGATCAATAGTAGCATGAACATCAAGGATCGCGAGAAGATAGCGAAGGAGATTGCGAGAACGAGCAAATCGATTCGCAAGAAGTATCACGCTTTGAAAACCGGTAGGATGGAGGAAGATGTTGCATTGGAGAGACATTTTAAACCCGTGGTCAAACTTCTGAAGCAAATCGCGGAAAGTACCGCTAATGTAGAGAGTATCGTCGGTGTTAAAACTGAGACACCATCGGTGAGTACGAACGTCGAAGCAAAGAGTGCGATATCAAAACCGAAAAGAAAAGACGCACATGACAAAAGTGGGAAATTATTGGACATGTCGTGGGATTATTCAGATACGTTCGCATTGCCTTCACCGAAAAAACGGATACGATTAGACGATTCTCCGATATATCTTACATCGAAGAAAGCACCTCTATACGAGCAACCGCATGAATCGAACGACACTCTACCCATTGATGATGATGAGAATACTGTTTTCGAAACCCCGGATGAGCCCCTCGCGACATCCATTAGATATCAGTTACAAACGCGCGCGGGACAACAAACGTTGCGCGACCACATTGGTCCCCTGGGACAACAATACTTTGGAGCGATGTTAAGCAGTGGAAAAGATACAACTATAGATCACGTTTACGGAGTACGTTTCAATAATGATGAACCGAAGTGATAAACGCATCGACGTGGACAGAGACGATAAAATAATCATTGATGGAACAAGATATATGGGAACACCGGGTCTTTACGAGCTGATATTCAAGAGAATACCCGACGATACCGTGTACACCGAGGCCGACAAACACAAGTACAAAAGTATACTGCTGGCGACGAATGCTCACAGATGCGGCTACAACCCTCCAAATCCTATACTCGGTAACAAAGGGTACAAGTACAAGAATATAATAAGCCCTCTGGTATCACGCATGTCGAGCAATAAGGCGGTAGGGAAAGGCTTCTCCGTATCGCGAGATGTGATGACGTTAAACAAAAACAAAATCGATTATACGTATTGAGATGATCCCAACGAGCTGGTGGATGGTTTACGATTACTGGAAGCTTCGCGTAAAGCTGGCAACAATGTTCACGGCAATGAAATTTTATCCATTATCGAAGAACATCGTGAAGCTGGCCTCATAAATTAAGCAGGGCAGCGTTGACAAGAGTCAGTCAGTCGATACTACTCGTGTCGAAATGTCGATGGATAAGTTTGGAACATCGCGAAACCTTTACAAAGGCGAATGTTTCTTTAGAAAACCCTAAAAAACTATCCGAAATAGTGCTCTCTACGCTAACGCGAAATAACTTATAACCTACCATAACATAGCCTACTTTCGGCCTAGGCGCAGAATAAGTACCAATGTGCATACGCGAGAATCCGTATGTGTTACTATGACAGATCTATCGTTATGGGAGTGATTTTGGGATGTTGGAAAAATATTTTCGAGTTTCTGAGTGTGCTACAGAGTCACACAAACACCCGTTGTCACCCCGGAAACGATACAGAACGAAATAAGCAGATCTGACGTAATTTTCGAAAATAGACAATTTCAAAGGCGAATGTTTCTTTAGAAAACCCTAAAAAACTACCCGAAATAGTGCTCTCTACGCTAACGCGAAATAACTTATAACCTACCATAACATAGCCTACTTTCGGCCTAGGCGCAGAATAAGTACCACTTTGCATGCGCGAGAATCCGAATGCGCTCCAATGACAAATCTAACGTTATGGGGGTGATTTTGAGATGTTGGAAAAATATTTTCAAAGTACTGGGTGTGCAACGGAGTCACACAAACATCCGTTGTCACCCCGGAAACAGTACAGAACGAAATAAGTATATCTGACGTAATTTTCGAAAATAGACAATTTCAAAGGCGAATGTTTCTTTAAAAATCCTAAAAAACTATCCGAAATAGTGCTCTCTACGCTAATGCCGGGCTCAATTTTCGAGATATTCATCTGGTCTGTTTAAAATAGCACATCCTGTATATTTGAGATATAAAATATCGCTCTGTTTTCCTGCTTTTTTTTTAATGGTAATGACGGCGTGTCTACGCTTGTCTGCAGGACCTGCGACCTGATATATGGAAATATAACGCGCATAAATTTCTCTGCTTTATACTTCACGTCTGATTAGTTTTTTACGGTGGCGCATGAATGACGTGGCTTCACCCCGCGGGGCTGACTTCTACTTTTATATACCGTATGAAAAAGTCGGAATTCTCCGCGGTAAGAGGTTATTATGCAGACGCATAAAGCGGAAGTTAGCGAAGAAAATGTGTGCGCCGCGATCGACATTCGACGCTTCGATATATCGGACGAGAATACGGCGACGCGAGATTATTATTGCGGGCTATAGGTATCTGGGAGGTGGATTTGCCCGCGCCGAATACGAGAGTGCATATTTTATTGCTCCATTATAGTTTAAAGAATATCTTCGTCACGATACACACCGCGACCTCTCTTTGTTGACTTTCATTTCGGAGACATAAATTTCTTTTCTCGTTTCTTCTCTTGTCTCCTTTTTTACATTCTTTTTATATTCTCTTCGAGGAAACGTGATTGCCTGCTTCCTCTATTTAGAGAAGTTCTCCCTAAAAATAAAACTTCTAAAAGCGAGCGTTCGTAATTAATTCGGTTAACAGCTGCAAATAAAATCACGATTTCCTCGGTAAAAATTACTCAACGTCGCTCGACTAACACACACATCCTCTTCCGCGGGATGTGTTGATTGTCTCAGTAAAGTGCCGTAATAACGAAACAGTTGGCCGGTACGTAGATGTGTCCCAACACATGGTATCCGACGCCGAAACCGTGCAAGTGCAGCGATCTGCATAAGAAATTGCTCGCTCTGCACACGCGAAGTCGCATGGTTTTTCACGCGATTCGGTAATGGTACGACTTCCGGCAGCAGTTACAAGGGCCACCGGGAACGTAATAAATTCGCGAGCTCGCCGTCACGTTTATCCGCGAAAATAGCGACCGATAGCACGATCATGCGCGGCATTCGTAGTGTAGCGACTCTAACAAGCGGATCGCGGTTAGTTAAGACCATAATCGGGACTCACATTCACGATTCGCCGTATAGACCGGGATTAATTTCGCCTCCTCTCATTTGCATAATTTCCGCATGATATTTACATTCCATACTTTTTATACGGGGACGTTCATGCAACGCAAATGAGAGCGAAAGTCCGTGTCGCGTTTACGAACGCTCGCTCGCTCTCGTTAATATAAAATGCAACGCACGATATTCGTTTTTATGTTACGGCAATATACGCACTCTCTTTCCCTCTCTCTCGCACCCCCTCCCTCACTCTGTCCCTTGGGTCACTCGCCAGCATATCCTCCCTCATTAACGCGAATTATAATCGGATTATAATCGGATCGGATTAATCATAACGCCGTAATCCCTCGGCCGGGTAATAGAAAAATGCACGCGCTTCCGCGGAATATTAAAGCGCAGCCTCGAAACGAATCGACGACGCAATGCGGATCGCCGCTACCGCCGCCGCCGGATTATTATTATTCCAATTGCGTCTTTCCGACGGTAACGCCCCGGCTGAAAGGAACAGGAGAAGGGTTACGGCAGCTGGAAAGAGCTTAATTCGTCGGGGATATCCGCGGCTTTAATACATATTTATAAAGCGCATTAGTGTCGGCTAAAGAATATTCATGAAAATCTTGGCGAATGCCGTCCGGGACATATCCGCTTCCATTTTCAAGAAAACAGAAGTAATACACCGAGGCGAAGGCAGACGGATGCAGCGAACGGGTGCGCGCGCGCGCGCGCCGCTTTGGACGGGTATAACTTGTAATTTTCCTTAGTGGAACTTGCGATCCGGACCCGTTACTCGTTGCTGGAACAAGTCGATGCAGACAATCTTCCGCCCCCGCCTCCGCCCCCGGGCATTCGTACACAAAACGGACGCGCTCCCAACAATGGCAGCGCGAGACGAGACGGTGGTCCATACACAGAGACCATCTCTCGCGCGTGCGAGGAGAGATGACCGAATGAGATCATGGGCGTGATATTATCATAAAAGGACCCCGTTGATATAATTGTACAAGGGTACTTTAAGGGGTTAATAATATCGCATGAATATTACATAAGGGCATTAGACTCTCCAAATTACACGCTACGTCCCGGTGCGCTCCTCGGAACGTCTTGATCCCCGCTCAATGGGAGCCTCTTGGTCGTATTTAACGACGACCTTATACCTTCAAGTGGGGATTACTCGACTCGGCTCTGAAAAGTGCAGCGTAATTATTTGCGTGTGTACACAGCCAGTGGTGCGTTGGGGAAGGGGGGAGGATGGGAGGAAGGTTGGGAGAAATATGTTGAGCAAACACCCGTTCCTCTTCCCCCGCAGACTCCTCCAGAAGACGGGCCGTCGTTTTCGGAGATCCACACGATCGAAGTGGAGCCAAAGAGTAAACGATGAGACACGCGCGCATACACTCTCCACATACTCACACATACACATATACGGACAGATAGACGGACAAACAGACGTGGAGCATGGTTCACACGGAAACACGCGTCTCCTCGTCGGAATCGCGGTAGCTAGCAGCTTCTCCCGGTCCTCCCGGTCTGACAAATTATCTCTTAAGCACCCAAGTAGTTTTCCGCTTTGTAAAACAAGAAACAACACTTCAACTTTCAATGAGTCTTGCGCGCTCCGCCGCGTCATCCCAACTTGCTAAATGTTACCTACGTCCCGGCATGAATGCAGTCGTCCGTAGATCGAGTATCGGCGTTCTCGTTCAGCCGTTTTTCCTTTCCCTCTCTTTCGTTGCTTTTTTTGTTTGTCTCTTTTTTCCGAAACTTTCGGGGGCCCGACGCCGCGACGCGACGTGTGCACCTTCCCAGCGAGCACGGAACGGGAAAACACGTGCCACACACGTAAGCGCCGTTTACACACGCGGCGTTTATTGCCGTTACCGTGAACCGGGCTCGCTTTGTGACGCGGCGCTTTTCCTTTTTAATTGCACTGCGCACGTCGCTGCGAAAGTACCGATGCGAGTAGCGACGGTGCCGTCGCGATGGTCGAAATTGCCGTCTCTATCGTGCGATAAATACAATTAATTCTCCCGACCGCAAAGAGACAAAGTAAGTGGAATTAATCGCGTGCCGCGCACGTGAATTAACAGCAATCGTGCAGTTTCAAGTTCTTTGGTATAACGTGCGAAAATAATCTCGTTTGCTGATATCAGAATTTCAAGTAGAATACTCTCTTGAAGTAAATCAGTAAAAATGTTTCTGATCGAATCGGTGGAAGAAATATTTCGCCGATGAGCGTTCACTGATTTCCAATGAAAACACTCTCACTTTGCTGCTCCGTTTTTATTCCACTGATATTTTCACCGGTAAAGGCAGAATTCCATTGCAAAATCTGTAATACACAAATCCATTATACGCCATACGAAATCCAATTTCGAGTGTTTGTTATGATGAAGTCAACAACTTCCATACGATCGCTTTGCGCTCAATGATACTATCTGCGTTGACAAAGTCGATAATGAGATTAATCGCCACTATTAACTGATCCTTTTAACAAGATTTCACTGTTTACACTGATTACACTGTTATATTTATAACTGAAGTGCCACTATTGCAAATATAGCAAATATGTGAGGATACAGGATATTCGAGATAAAACACACGAAACCATGTGTAAAAAGTAGGGCACATCACTCACGTTTCAGTCATTTTCGATGAGATTTTGCGCTTATAGAGCCCGTTCTACAGTATCACGTGCTCTGGTTTGTCAGTTTTTTTCATTAATATCTTGAATTTTGTGTGGTTGTTTATAAAATGTCGAAGATCTTTGTGTTTAGGTTGATATATTCTATCTTTACACGCTGGTTTTGCGTGAGACATTTTGTATAACGAAGAATACATAGATTTATACATATTTTTTAAAAAGTAAAACACTCAATTATCCCCTTTAATCATTGACTCTCTAGAAAAACCTAGTTTTTCTTGCGACCGTGGCATCTGTTGTTCACAGTTTGCGTTGCAAAGTTTTCTTTTGGGATTACAAAGTACAGACAAGAAGTTTAATGCTGGTGGTCGCAAGAAAAGCCAGGTTTTTTCAGAGTGTCAATGACTAAGGGCGATGCCGGTAATCGAGCGTTTTACCTCGACGAACGATCGCCACCTCCCCGAGCGAGCTTCGCTCGTCGTTGCGCCGTGCAAAATTAAGGGAGTTATTGCGCAAGTTACCCCGTCGTAAGATCGCGAGATCGTTCGGCGCTGATCAATCGTACGGTGCGAAACACGTGTCTACTCGCGATGCGATGGCCAACCGTATCGTAAAGTACGTAAGCGCGGAGGCGTGCGCCGTCGTTGAAGTAACAAGAGGTGCGGTATCATTTCACGGATATACGACTTTTGCAACACCTTCGCGAGCGCGGGAGTTTCCACGACGCTGGAAAGTTCCTCGCTCGACTTAAGCCCAGGCCCTCTGTCTTCCCCTTACCCTGCACCGTGGTCGGGGCCGTGCGCGTATCTACCCTCGGCGCGAAATCCTTATCCAGCCATCACAAAGTTATCACGAAACGCCCGGCTAGAGGGAGCAGATCAAGTAACTTAACGCCCCGCCGCGAGAGATCGAACTCTTGGACTACTGCGAGAGTAGTCGACGCGGATGAAGTACGCCGAGAGGTACCACTCCTCTTTCTAACGTCAAATTTTTCTCCCGCGTGATTTATACTCGGCCGCGTTGAGTTTCGCTCGCCGGGCTCCGCAACAGCGGGAATATCGGGCCTGTGCGTGTAATAAAGAGCTCGATTAATCGCATCGATTACCAGGCTCATTTATATCGTCGCTCCTTAAACACCCCGCACGGAGAGAGGGCTCTTTTCTTTCGATGGGAAGAAAGAGATATCGAGACGCGTGAGAGGGAGAGATTTCTCTTACTCGTTTCTCTCCTATTTCCCCCGTTCGAACGAAAGCGTAGAGACGGAGATCGTGCTGCAAGTGCGATCGGTGTGTCACTCTCTCGTAAGTTTTCGCTAAACTGGCAGAATTTATCGCGGTAATAAGGATCTCGCGCGCACGCACGCGAGAAATATGTAGCGCGATTTGGGCGGTCTGGTTAGCCGTGAAATTTCCCAGATTTACATAAGGACCCTCATTTGCATGAGCTTATTAAATTTTTGGCATCAGCAGTAAAACACCGTACGCGTGGACTACGCGGAACTACCGGCAGGTGGACTTAATGCGTTTTAATACAGGCCGCCTCTTTACGAGGCACTCTGCGAGGCGAGTGGCCGCTCGTGAGCTGCGCGCGAGTCTCCCTCCTCTCGTATAGACAGTCCAGTCTTGAATTTGCGTAATGACAGGCTCGCCTCTCTCCGTCTTCGTTACGTTTCGCAGGGCGGGCTCGGCTTAAATGCGAATTTCCAATGAAATTCGACATGCAACTCCGATCTCGCGCGCGGCAGTGCCTCGCGGCACCACCATGCAAATATCTCTCGTTCGCGGAGTCGCCGTCCGTAGGAAGAAGCGCCGCATCAAAGATCAACCTCTTTGTGCCAGCGGCCGGCGCTCTGCTGTTCCTCGTGGAACAATAAAATCCAAGGAGCGCGATTCCCCGTGAACTTAGGGGAGTAAATTTAAAAGCGGGAAAGTAAAATTTGCATGGAAGCTAGTCGCGCGAGCGCTTTCTCCAGGTTATTTGAGACGAAGAGAATGGGCGAATGGGCTTATATGTGACAGAACGGGATGGTATCCTTGATAAATAGTCCCCGAGTACGTGGAAATTGAATGATACGGGAGTTTCTCACTTGGCGCGGATTCGCGCTTCAGAAATATGGCGGGTCTTAGCTCGTGCTTCTTATTCGCGAATATGCCGCGATTGTTGTAACAAATGGTACAATCGTTTCCACGGCAGGACTATTATAATTGTATAATTTCGACAATAGTTGAATAAGTCTTTCCCGTTTTCTCCTTTAGTAAGTTTGGAATTGATTATTCAGAAACACTTTTAATGCTCTCGACTATATTCCTCGTTACCTACACGCGATATGTAGTTTTTGCTCGTAACACTTTCTGCCGTAAGGTTGCTCCTTTTCCTCCCTGTCCGAGAACGTCGGAGAGCGTCCTTTAAGCAGCTCGGAAACAAAAAGGGGATATTAACGCCGCGATGAATGGTGACAGGGTTATGCGAATGCTGAAGATTACGGCAAATTGGCGAGATAACCATAAGCTCCGTCGCCAAATTATAGCGCGGCAAATTATAGGGGATCTTCCGCGCATTTTGACCTGCCGCCGTGCATGCCGCCATATGTTGCGCGCCCTCGCGCACTGTTCTCTCGCACAAGAATTACAGCCCGAAGTTTCCGACGTAAACCATCCACCTTAAACATGCATCACCTCGGCTGCCGCGTGTATATTAGGCAACGATTTGCGGATTAGAAACTTTGCCCGGGCGAAGTTGCCAGGACACACCGGCGGACTACGTAACTAAGCAGCGGCTAAGGAGCCCGGCGAACTTGGTCCGTGATTACATCCTGAATTTGTTAAACCGGCGCCCACGCAACTTTGACGCGTGCCACCTCCTCCGTAAATATTTATCCCCTGCAAGCGCGCACACACACGTGTACGACGCACGTTTTTATAGCAAATCCATAATTAAACTTTCCGGCGTTTGCCGACGTTCCCCGTTTATACATTTCTTCTGATTATAAGGCGCGATGGAATTTTACAGTTAAACAAAGTTACTTTGACATTTGTTGAGATCACTCGGCATTCTTCCTCCCTTTCATTAAATGTTTTGAGGCACAATTCAAGTGATAATACTTGTTGCGAATAGAAAGAATAATAAATAGAGAAAAGATGCGTTTCATGTTGTGGTAAGACAACCGACTCTCCTTTCCTTTACTATTGAATTTCATTCATTTTTCAGGCGATTATAGTTGACGAGTGACCCGCAAATAACACAAGACTCCCGCGAGAAGTCGTAAAGTTCTCCTAATCTCCTCCCGGACATTCTTCGAATGTCTCTTAGACGCCTTTAATAAGTGCCGGCGCTTTAGGATGCAGTCCGCGAGCGCTTGAAATTCGCGTTCCGCGAAACGGTGCTTTATGCTTTCTCATTGTGAGAGAAAAAAGTGTCCCTCGAATACCCCGCTCGGAATAACAACATGCCACGACGTGGGCTCAAACACTGAGACAAAAATGATTAATCTAACTAAGGTTGTAGTTACTTCTTGACCTCAGCTAAATTTTTTGGTTTTCCTCACACAAAATTGGTAATAGTGACATGCATATATTATTATCACTAACATTTAGAGAATTTAATAAGAAGAAAATGGTCCTCTTGACCATAACTTATATA
>NW_022639634.1:552720-553801 GCF_010583005.1 Odontomachus brunneus | reverse complement strand
GCAATTATATATAATTATCCTGTCATTGAAAAGATGGAATTTGATAAATTCTTTTTTTCATTGTATTTTTATAATTTCTCAAACCTTATGATATCTCTCACGATTTTGTGGAATATAGAGATCTAATAATAGTGAATGAACAGAGAAAAAATTCTGAAGATATTACAAAATTTAAAGAGAACGAAATGGAATGCGTGGGGTCTCTCCATCTTTTTGATGCCGGGTTATGTTTCTCAGTGAAGGAATGTCGCGCGCCGATTATCCCGAAAGAAGTCAACGTTACTCTTTGACGAAGTCCGTGAATGTAACCGCATCCATACACACATACGTAACGCTGAAGAAATCGGTCGCGCGGAAGTTCCAGGGCAACTTCGGACGATATCGCGCTCAAGGGGGCTCGGTACAATGTATCGCGTACAATTTACCGCCTGCGTGAACTTCGCGAAACTTGCCGCCGCAAGGAGGTAACCCGAGCGCGGGCGCGGGCCGAGTTCCGAACTAGTTAACATTTCAACTCTATAATATTCCGTCTCTCGCCGACGGGGCGTCGGGGCCGGCGGTTTTCGCTGGCGGCTCGCGTCGCGAAAAATACGCTGGTCTCGCGAGTAATAAAATGCGCGAACGCCCGCAACCGCCACCGCCAGCGTCGTCGCCGTCGCCGCTCGCAGAAACCAATAAGCGAACCTGAACTCTTCATTAAAAGTCCACAAAGCTTGGCGAAGCGCGACGTCAGTTCGCCGACGTTAAAAAGTCGCGGAAGTCAGTCGCCCTTCGACCTCCTCTCTCCCTGCCTCTCACTTCTCGCTCGCTCTTTCTCTCTTTCCCTTCCCCTCGCGTCCCTCGCGCCCTCCCTCCTCGCCGATATATAAACCTAGAACCGGGATATTAAAAGTTATTCCGGCACCGAATAAAATATCCGAACTTTTCACCGGCGAACTTTCACCCGCCGGCGATGGCTCTCCATTATACTACTGTGTGCGGATACGAACGATAGTCGAAGAATGGAGGAGTTTTGGCGAGGCAGAGAGAAAGAGAGAGAGAGAGAGAGAGAGAGAGAGAGAGAGAGAGAGAGAGAGAGAGA
>NW_022639634.1:551158-552644 GCF_010583005.1 Odontomachus brunneus | reverse complement strand
AGAGAGAGAGAGAGAGAGAGAGAGAGAGAGAGAGAGAGAGAGAGAGAGAGAGAGAGAGAGAGAAGACGGGGCTGAGAAGGGCTGGAAACAGCGGCTTCTTTTCTACCGCCGCCCCCTCTCACGGAGGAGGGAAGACTTCTTCATAAGCCTTAAATGAATCTTCCGCGTCCGGGCTTCTGGTCGCCTCGCTCGCTTACTTTACGCCGTCGTATATTCTTCTAGTTGGGTCTTATCGCGCGACGTAGCCAGGATTACTTCGCGGGCGGAATTCCTCGGGACTTTGGCGTCGCGCTCGAGAGGGTTGCGCGAGAGGATTGTGTGCGGATGTGTGTGCACGCGCGCGCTGCACCCCCGCTGTGGCTGCTGCAGCTCGCGTCGCGTCGCGTCAACGTAATTCCGACGTGACCGGCGCCGTTCGCGCGTGTCACGCGCAAACATTGGGACAGCGACACGTGTAATCCAGCTTTGCATAAGCGCCGTTATGGCCGTTTTCGGGCGAAATCAAAGAGTCATTGTTATTATAATCGCGCGCTCGCGCGTGCCTTCTGCCTTTCTAAATCCGCGGAAATTAGATCGATCGCGCGCATATTCGATGGAAATCCGTGCGGGCAAACTCTCCGCGCCGACGTGCGACCGTGTAAAACAACGAAGAGTTATCAATTTTAAAGTCGGACTGATGGCGTGATTGATGTTGTTGGTGCACGGATGAATACTCTATGTGTAATATTAGACCGTATATACACGATATAGCGATTCACGGATGAGTGCTTTATATGCAATATCGGATCGTGCATACACTGCGGCGCCGTCTAATATCGCGTATCGAGCGTTCAGCCGTGCATCAATTTCGCTAAACACTAACAGCTATATAGTAACACACGTGCCAAAATGGGGAAAATAATTGATGCAATCCTTACTCAATGCTATTAACGCTCACTTTTTGCAACAATATGCGTCTTTTTTTTCAACGGGACAAATCGAGATTATGTATACGGAGTAAAATTACAAGAAGATTTATGTAATTTTGTATCATACAGAATTATACGACCGAAACTACTGTATGTTTGCTTAAAAATGTTATAATGTTTAAAAACGGCAAACTATAGAGGTAGGTCACCAAATTTATTATGTCTTTCAATAATTTATGTCACAGTTAGTCCAGCCATAGTCCAGCTTTACAGAGAACACTAAAAGGAAATATAATTTTAATATAATTTTTACTACAATATTTTCTCTGTGTAAATGTTCTCTGTGTAAACATATATTAGGACCTTAACTTAGTTTCCGCCCAAAAAATACTGAGAAAAAGCATTTATTGTAAAAAATTTATTTAAATTATTTCAATGAAAGTATTTTCCATCACTTTCTACAACTTTTTGCCATCTTTCTGGCAACTGGGCGATACCATCTCGATAAAACGATGTTTGTTTCGAAGCAATCCATTCGTCCACCCATTCTCGCACTTCTTCAACATTTCGGAAGCGTG
>NW_022639634.1:532332-551148 GCF_010583005.1 Odontomachus brunneus | reverse complement strand
AGTGCAAAAGCACATGTCGAAAAAACACTTTATCGCGTTCCATTTTTCACAAAGCAAAAGAAATTGTTGTTTAGGAAAATAATTGTGTATGCTGACTGAATGTTATCGAGAAATGTCGAAATTAATCACAAACTACCTGTTTCGTTAGTAATGACTACTAGAACTGTTTGCATTGCCATCTAACATTTGCGGGCGGAAACTAAGTTAAGGTCCTAATATTTTTAATATTATTTCCACTGAATTATATTATAACTGTCAAATACGTGAAATATAATTTTTTCCGTTCAAAAATTCAAATGTTATTTTTCTTCATAATAATATTAAATAAACTCTATAATTAAATTTCTAATTGAGAGCCGCATAATATGCAAAATTTACTTGAAATTTATTAGAGGAAAGGAAAGGACGCAAAGTATGTTATTTACAAATAATAATAATAATTTTAAAATACATCTCGCGAAGGATCGGCTAATTCCTTGGGAAAATTCCGCGAGCATAATATATCATTTTGAGGCGTATTCTCGCGGAAATTGCGCGACATGGCGCGGCACGACGCGTTCGTCGGCAGTCGGTGCATACCGAGTGAAA
This sequence comes from Odontomachus brunneus, assembly GCF_010583005.1. Classification (NCBI taxonomy): domain Eukaryota; kingdom Metazoa; phylum Arthropoda; class Insecta; order Hymenoptera; family Formicidae; genus Odontomachus; species Odontomachus brunneus. The sequence continues at coordinate 550,560 of NW_022639634.1, read as the reverse complement.
TCAGTTGAATCCGCCATCGGAAGTCGCTAACTTTATTACTCTCCAGACAAAGGAAGATGGAACGGGCGGGAATGGATAAGTCGCCGGCAAGGAAAATAAGAGCTGAGAAAGAAAGAGAGAAAGATCGATTTAGGGAAGGCACGAACGAACTCGAGCTAGGAGTCTCCTTCAAGAGGCGTTGATTGAAAAAAATCACTTTGAGGAAAGTTTGAATTTGCCCGAGTATCCCCGAAAGCCCCTTCGTCCCCTCGGTTGCGGTGTCGGATTCAGTCAAGAAGCATTGTGTGTGCGTGAGGGGGAAAGAGAGAAAGAGAACGAGACAGAGAGAGAGAGACGAGGGAAAGGTGCCGGATGGAAGTAGGCGGAACTGAATATTATGCATAATTTTGCATCTTTACCGCGCTCCTATTCTCACTTCTCGCGTGCTGACTCGCGGAAGGAAGTAGTCCGCTGTGCCGCATAGGAATCGCTGCTTTGTCACCGGGTTAGAAACTGAACTGCTAACTTAGTTACCATCGCGGCACGACGTGGCCAACCCATCGAAAAACTTATGCTCGACCCGAATGCGACAGTGTAGGAGCTCGTATTGCCGTGGAAAAGCGCGGAAGACCTCCTCGTCCCTCGTTGAGCTGCTCGAAATTGCAGCATGAAAAACGGCGTGTATTTCCTTCGAGAGCGTTTATATCGTGTACGTGTTATTATACGGCCGATTTCGCGCGTTTGTTTACATTATCTTAGACCTTGTATGTCGTAAAGCTTACAACTTAATTCGCGTCAAATAAGATTTCCCGCGTGGTAATGTTCAATCTAGGTGTTGCATTAAATTTTGTGCAGAACGTGCGCATATTTTATTAGAAAAAAAACCGTAAGATAATGCAGTACATATATTCTGAATTATTTCTAAATTAGTATCAAACGAGGGGGAGGTCGTCTTATCATATGTCTTATCATACCTTTTCCTTTTCATAAATAATGCAACGCGATGATCTATTTTTTATCGTAATGCTGTCCTCTTTGCCCAATCTTTCCTTACTCTTGATCTCTACTTTGCGACGAAATGAGAATGGGAGGAAGGAATAGAAAGAAAAAGAATCTTATTATACCTAACATAATTTCCAAAATTATCCGACGAGTCCCTGGATATTTACTTTCAGATATTTGGATGCTTGGATAGTTATTGATAGCGCGACCGAATAAGTTAATTTCACTGCCAAACAAGATTGCTTTCGGCCGTTAACGTGTAATCGCTGACTGCATCGTAAGCAGAAGCGATCACGATCTGCACGCGAATGAGAGAACTCGCGATTTATTTTCCCGCGACGGCATATCGGCGATACGTCGCGCGAAAGAGAAAGAGGTCGAGAGAAAAAGACCGGTATGATTTTCTTCGTGGAGAAAGGGAGAGTGGAAAAACTTGTTAGCTCTGGATGGCGCACGAGAAATCCAGAGCGGGTTCTGTCGACAGGCGTTTCGGAGGACCCCGGCTAAAATCGCATATTCATCGATCGCGCGCACAGGTTCGCTCCGAAGTTATCCAAACGGCGCTTCCAATCGCGCGGCTGGCTACATTCCTCCCGGCTTTTTCTGTCTTAGCGTCTCTCCTCGTGCGTCGCAACGTCGGCGAATCCACGGGGGACTCCCCGGGATTTGGGCTTTGCGGATTTGCGGCGCGCCACGTCGAAGTGGAACAAGCTTCTGCGAGGCACGGGCGCGGCGCATGCAGTAGTCGAAGCCCGCGCCGGATCAGGCAGATTCGTTACTTCGCCTTTTCTCTGCCCGCCACGCCCGATCCTCGACAGTCCGGATGAAATCACTGGAAGAGTTTTCTTTGATCGCGTCGGGCTCTTGTCCCCATCGGAGCGTATATATTCCCCGGCGTCTCGGGGTAGGAGAGAGGTACGGCGAGGTGAAACTTTCCGTCGACTGAAGTCCCTTTAATTTAAAACGTCGCCATCGATCGGCGCACCGTTAAAATTGCGCGTATTAAAATATTCCCGATCCCGCTCGCCCCGGTCACCGAACGAAAGAAATTGCAGAGTCGATAATTAATCGCGCCTGGTAAAGAGAATCTATCAGCTTGCGCGGGTCAGTGCGTTCGGAAAATTAATCACAGTTATCAGGAGGTGAAACTCCGACGACTTTCATTTTTACGGCGCGAGGGGAAGGGCGGAGACGAATAAATTACAGATCCCGGAGAAAGTAAGTGAAGAAGTAAGTAAAGCGGGGAGAATACGATCCGTTCATTTTTACACAATATATTTCTCATGTGTATCTTCTTGTAAAAATCTTTCCGTTTTGCAATTGTTTCTATGCTGTTGAAGAATATCGGAATACCATTAAACTATCTGCATACACTGAAGGAAAAATATCTTAGAAATCAAAAACATTTATCATTAACTGCTAATAACATATTTAATTATAACTAATATACTAATATAAAATGTTTTTCAAATAAGGAAATGTTCTTAAAACAATCTTTTAAAATTTTTGCTTTCAATTAAAGCATTTATTTTATTTAAATAAAAGAATTCAGATGACATACAAATGAAGAAAATGACTAATGAGTGGCTAGTTGGTGTGAATATTTAATGTGAGGGAATAATAACGTCTGACAGTGTCAACGTACGCGTCGAATGCTTCTTTCGAACTTTAAAACGCACGCGGTAGATCAATTTTCCACGTCAAATCGACTCTCTCTCTTTCTCTCTCTGCTCAATTATTATTAATTAGTACCCGTTATTCTACCCTCAACTATTGAATTACGCTCTTTACTCATGATTCTATGACGTTATTAATTTTAAGTGTTGCTAAAAGTACTGCCTCAGCCAGAAGTCGAATTTAAAAGGGAATTTGCGTAAAAGTAAACATGTTATTACCACTTGCCGGATAAATATATTTTAATTTTAGGTATTTTTTTCTCAATGTATAAACACTCGTTTTCCGAATTCCCTGTAATTTGTCCAAAGTAATTACACCGATTAATTTCTGCGAGAGCCAATCGGTCGTGCTTAGCGTGAAAATATTCCGTATATTTCCTCAGGGAAATATAATTATATACGTAATTATATCTTCTCAAAGCGCTATGTGAGGGAACTCAGCCGTTCGCACAACTCGCGAGCTCTGTCTCTCTTTCTCTCGGTGCGCAATTCTCAATTCTACGTGTGTAGACCAGGTGGAGCCTGGTCGACCTCGTCGCGTCTAAAAGACCTCTGGACCCTTACGCGCGTGGGTGGGCTCGTCCGAAGTATAACTGGCGCGCACGTAGAAGAGAATGCGCGGTGTTTTGCCCGGCTTTTCCCGGTGCAGCCGGTTTATTTCGCTTCGATCGAAAACACCGCGTGATGCTACGGATACTCAGACAGCCGGCGCGCGCATTTTCGACCAAGGATCGCGTCCGAAAAATACCGATACTTTTTTTCGCTTCTCCCCATCCGCTCCCTCGAGATGAATGAACGGAGGATGGAATTTCGAGTTTTTCGACATTTTTCCGGGGCGAGAGTTTAATTTCGGCGTTTAATAGCGGCAAGCAGTCGAACGGCCGCGCACGCACGTGCACACACACATACACACGCACGCGGCGATTTTTCTCCTTCGTCATTCTTGAAATATTTTTCGCGTGACTGCCATACGCGACGGTTCGCACGCCGACTAACTCGTTTATCCGAATTCATCGTACGCGAGTTTGGCGTAAATAAGCGGAAAACGCGGCGCTTTAATGCGCGTATCTGTGTTATGCAAGAGGCGGCGGCGCGTGCGCGACCAAACGTACAATCGGAAATTTGTTTCCCGGCACCTGACCGGACTTTTTTCGGAGAACAGGGAGAAAAAAATCATTCTCCGTTCATACATTATATACACGTCGCGCCACGCGCGCGAAACACGTCCCTTCATTCGAGATAAACGCTGGACACGCGGGCCATTTATCCCAATAACGTATATCGACATTGGCCGTACATGTTTATCGTGCGCGGCTGTACAGGAGGAGCGATTAAACGCGTCGTTCGTACAGCTGAAACGTCACGTCGACTGCGACACGACACGCTTCGACGTTTCGATTATTACCTGTAAGTTCGATGGGAGGTCGCGCGCAAAATAGAAAATTTGGGTGAAGTTGCACGCGACGAGCGACGCGCGTGAATTATGGAAAATCGAGCTGCGATCGACGCAATTAGCAAATGCTGTTAATTAGATATAAATAGTGCAACTAATTAGCGCGAGTGGGCGTTTCCAAATCGGAAATCAGCGTGATTTCCCAGAAGCTGTTATTAGCGCGTTCGCTTGGCCGGCCTTCTCTCTTCATTTAATATGAAAATTTACGATATGCATTTTATTAATTATGTGGAAAACGTTTACGCGCTATGATTTACACCACTGCTCCGCAATGTATGCATAACTCGGACGGTAAATTACGCGTGCAGTTTTCGCGTTGCCTCGGACGGAAGATCTATTCCTGACCGCTCCAATTGTCGCGATTCTTAACGGCGTGTCGCGAACATTTTTCTTTAATTAGACACGGAAACGTACCGCGGTGAGGGATAATTATATTGTTCCGGTGCGATCGGTCACAAAGACACGAGATCCCGCTCATGAATAATGCAGAACGTTCGGCGTGCGATGGTTTTAATGAAACAGCTTTTAATTTGTCCCTAATAAGAAGGAGCCAGCCGTGTAATCTGCTAAATTGCGTATCCCTCTTTATCGTTTGATCGCGCGAACCCGGGCGTGAATTTATGTCCGAGTACGTGACGGCCTATTCTCTCGACACGGAGAAAATGTAGTCATAACGCGATTTCTGCAATCCTGATTCACATACAGAATTATGATCAAAATTGCTGTGAATTTGTTACAAAAAGGTTACGCGCATTTGACGAAAAATTACTAGAATGTATTTTTTTATATCATATATTGATATTTTTATATCAAATTACTCCCATTTTTAGTGATTTAGTGATTTAATAATTTATACTACAATTCCAGTAAAATATAGCTTTACAAAAGATATTAACAAAAAAAGGAATACAATTTTAACGTAATTTTTATTACTATTTTTATTTTCCCATGTACCTTTCTACGAAGTGACATTCTGGATAAAGTAGTTGCTACAAGAATGCACAATCATATCTTCGTACGAACTTAAGTATTCAACCAACATAATTCACAAATTCCGTCTCTGTGAGACCTGCTTGGACGGCAAATGGCCAAAATAATTTCTCGTAACATGAAACCGTTTCAATTGCACTGGGAAAATATTATATGTACTCTCACATGCAAATATAATTTAATCTTCAAATGAAATATAATCAAATACAAGCATAATAAATGAAATGTAATCAAATATAATCGAACATATTACCAGAAATAATCGAGTACAATTTTCAAATTTTACTTCAATTGCTCTCTTTCTCTCTCACTCCAATTTGCCTAGCTACGCACGCGGGGGCATGACGAGGACATCATTTTCTCCAAGAGCTAGACAAGAGAGAGAGATAGAGAGACTCGTCGAGTAAAAGTTTGATCGTGTAACCTTCACCATTAAGCGCGCAGCTTCTGTAGATTTCTCGAAGTGCGCAGCTCCGAAAGCTCCGTGTCAAGTGCGCAAAAAGCTTCCACCGCCATTTCTAACGAGTTGTGTCTCGACTAATGAGATACATCGCGCGGTTCGACGCGTTTCAATATAATAATTCCGTTCTCCCGTCCGATGTTACCGTCAAGCTCGCGTAATAATTCTTTCAGCCCCCCGGACGACCCTTCTTATTCCGTCATGTCGGAATGCTGCGCAGTCTGCACGTCTTGCAGATCTGCCGGGGAGCTCTACATATTTTAACGAAATGTCTTCCGCGCGCAACGCCATATGGCTCACGTATTTAATTATTTATTATCCGAGAGTACTTTTGCCTTTGAAGTTCCTCGAGGCAGAATGCGGGTGGGCGGCTCCCGGGGAGGATGGAAATACTTTCGTATGCCTTATATTTTTCGGGCATGTGTACGCGCTACACACCGAAATACATAATGCGAATAGCGTAAAATGCGTGTACGTTGAATAATCGACGAGGGAGGCCCGCGCGAAAGAGGCGGACAAGAGGTACACGAGTGCGCGAGACCTATCACTCTCGACGAAGGGCAGCGTATTGCCTAATAATTATGCGCGATACGCATCGATACCCGATACATCCGGAAGTTACCACGGGATCGGATGGCGCGCGCACAAAATAATAATTATACGCGAATCGATATTTATTATTTGCGCGGGCACACGTGCGCGCCGCTGAAAAATCAGTTTCGTATATTTCGGTTTATAACGAAATAAAGACAGCCATGCACATTCACGATCATTTTTCAATTACAAATCCCGGACGCCGGTCGAATTCGGCCGGCGCGTTACGAGTAAAATAAAACGGTATAAATTGAAATATTGATTTCCACACGCGCTGAGTCCGCAGGCTCAACCCGTTATTAATGTTTACGTGCTTATGCGAGATAAATCTGGTCGTGGGATATCAAAATATTTGGAGGCAACATTTTATCTAAAAGAATATTCCTCACGCCGCTCGTCGCGTTTCAGCAATTATTGTTGATACCACGCTTTTATCCTCCGGATAAATCGACGTTCCGCCACTGATCCTGATCTTGTTACGTCCGTTGACGTGTAACGTTTCCGAATTATTGATAATTACATAATCGTTTGCAATTCCATTTGTTGCATTAACGACGAACTTCACGCGCTTCCTTTTTTTTTAGTTTTTATCGTTTTGTGTTTTAATTGACGAGCGCACGTCGTTGATGCCAATTTGTAATAAAAAGCTACATTAGCATAATTAAGATTTATTTATATTTATTTGAAACACAGACGTTATACACATAGGAAATCGTTTACTATATTTATAAAGAGAGATAACGTTGCGTATGACAAAACCTCGCGGAAGTGGGGCTCGAAAATCCCCAACTATGATCCTGATTTATGTGATGAGTCGTGCGATGGACATTTTTCTGTTATTGACAATATCGCGGCCCTGGTGTTTTAATCGCGATCGCCGACCCGTGAAAGCACGCGCCTGTTTTTAACGTCACAATTTCACACCTTGCGCGAGAGAGTTTTCTGAAAAACAATCGGCCTGGATTTCCCGGGGACAACTGCATAAAAATCCCCCACATTCAAGCGCTGGCTTTCGCATGAGCAACCGTTTCATCGTGGATGTAGAATGAGTCATGGGATCGAGGGTGAGTCGTAATTCCGTTTGCATTTGGGGGCTCGTTCGGGAACGAAAACAATAAAAAAAAAAGGTTCCTATAAACATGGCCCCGGAAATGCGCAGCTCTGCAGGGAGCACTAAGGGGGGGGCGGACGAGGGGTGGATGGGGAGAGGGCAGCAGCAGGCGGGGGCGGAGGCACCGGGAGTGAGAGATAAAAAATAGCTCTCGTCGCTTTTGACGTCGCGTACAATCCTCCGGAAAAAAACCCCTCCCCCGAGCCATTATGCGATACGTATGCCTCTTAACGCGTTACAGTTCGGAGTGGAGTGTCGCTTGACATACTTTATCATGATATATTCTCATCCGTGAACAAGAATTACGATCGTAAATAATTGTCGCGTATCGTGTAAAAAACGGCACTTTAATCTGTCGAGGAACAAAATAATATTTGCATTCAACGACGCTCGTTGTTTATGCGCACATCGCTGACTCGATGCATAATGAAGGAGAGAAGGGGTGAGCAACCCCTTCGTCGGCTTGCGGCTAATCGCGCGACTCGATTCTCACGACGGCTTTGGGGGTTGCTCCGTGCGTTTCGATCTACACGGAAAGAAGAATACTTGAAAATTCATTGGCGTGATATAAAATTTATTTTTGCGAAGCAAAATTGGTTTTTGCCAAATTAACTATTTCTCTGAAATCTCATATTCCGCGACTAAATTTCCAAATATTATTCTCTCAGTGTGCCTGGACACGATCGTGAGTGAAAATACAAATCTAATCAGGCTGAACGTTCGCTCCTTTCGTGTGATTCTTGAGTTCTTGTTTGAGCTTTGACTTCTTAATGAAAGACGCTCGAACCGTGAAAGCAATGCGTCATTTCCAGTTAGCAGAAATCTCAGCCGTTACCTAACGCGATTTCCTCACGCGATCGAAATCTCAACTGTGTAACTACTTCACTAGGACGTTAACGCGCGATGTCGAGGCCCAAGACGACGGGTCCTGCCACTCGGTGTTTCTCGCGAGGCGCATAACCGCGGCCCTACGATCGGTATCGCAAAGAGCCCCATAGCTCGCAGCGGCGATTGTACGTCAGGAACCGCAGGGAGCTGTCCGTGGGAGATCGGTTGATTCCCCGGGAGGCCGCCAGCCCCCGGTTAGGAGCTCGCCTCCGGCACCGCCACCGCTGCACTCGACATCAACTCTCTCTCTCTCTCCCTTTCTCTCTTTCTCTCTCTCACTCACTCACTCTCACTCTCTTTGTCTCTCTCTCTTTCTCTCTCTCTCTCTCTCCACCTTCGCCGTTGATTCTTCCAACCTTGCGCATTCGGCCAAGAGCCATTTCCATCCTGCAGAAGCACCACGCGCGCAACCATGCACGCCACTCGCTCGGAATTTACAGTTGTGCAGATTGCGGGGAAACAAACGATGGTGGTGGCCCTTCGCTTGCGGGGGTGAATCGCTTTCGGGAAGACCGGCGCGCGCGGAAGTGCAGCAAGCTCGACGCGGCGCATGCAGTCGGGAGAGGTCCTGAAGGGAACCTGAGGAAAAAGAGAAAGAAAGAGAGAAAAACAGGAGGAGGAGGAGGAGGAGGAGGAGCAGCGGAGACGCACCGGAGATGCAGCGAGACAGTAAAATTCGAAGATCCGGGGGCTGACGTTTCTCTCACGACTACGGCGCAGCCGGGTCGCTTCGCGTCACCGTGGCATCGCGCACCGATGATACAATCTGCAGTAAAAACGGCGGCGAAGTCAGTAGCCGAGCGAGTTACCCTACGGTCTTGGGATCTGTCGTGTGTTGTTCGGACGGCGAATCGTTCCGCCCGCCTCTCTCGTCTCAGAGCGAAGGGAAAAATAGATCTTTCTGCTTTATTGGCGACTTCTCCTCGCTCACTCGCTGCAGAGGAAACGGAAGAAGCGCTCTCGAGCGCGCGCGCATACACCGTCGAGCGGCCTTTGGGAAAAGAGCAATCTCGAGTGAAGTTGTAGACGGGGGACTGAGGAAAACGGCCGAGCGGGTGGGCGTACGAAGGAGCTTCGCGAAATTTACAGAAACTGCCGGAGCTCCATCGTCGAGGGGAATGAAGGGCCGGGCTGCGGGTAGGGATTGTCAATTAAAAAGCAGGAGCTCCCTCTTCGCGAGTATTGGACGCATTTCTCGTATAAAACGTGCGATCCCTTCCGACCTGTGCACCTCCTCGAAAACATTACTCCTGCGGCGATGAAATGGCACGAGCCAGCGCAAACGAACGCTCGATTTCGTCGCGGGGGTTAGAGGGGCCGCGAGACGGGGGATGAAACACGCGAGTGAGTGAGTGAGCGAGCGAGCGGGCGAACTCGCTCGCGTTCTCCTTTTTACTGTTGAATCTCTTATATTTACCGAATTTACGGCGCTGCAGATTGCAGGAAACAAACGGTCGCTCGGCGCGCGCTTTCAGAGCTACAGACAGAAAGCTAACCGAGCGTCCTTTGGGAGGACTAAAGCTCGATACCGGCGCGAGGGGGTTTGCACGCGCGCGTAAGCGTGCGAGAGAGAGAGAGAGAGAGAGAGAGAGAGAGAGAGAGAGAGAGAGAGAGAGAGAGAGAGAGAGAGAGAGAGAGAGAGAGAGAGAGAGAGAGAGAGAGAGAGAGAGAGAGAGAGAGAGAGAGAGAGAGAGAGAGAGAGAGAGAGAGAGAGAGAGAGAGAGAGAGAGAGAGAGAGAGAGAGAGAGAGAGAGAGAGAGAGAGAGAGAGAGAGAGCCTCTGTGGCGAGATCGCAGGAGGAAACGCGCAAGAGGAAGAGACGGATGTATCGGCTTTTATGGAATTCAGCGGAAGAACGAAATCAAGAACGAAGAATAGCTCTTTTTTACCGCGACGTAACTCTTTTCTCTTTTGCCGCTTCTTTCTCTTTCTCCCCTTTATTTTTGCTTCATTCTATTTTCATTCGCATAGTATCATCGATAAACGTCGTTGCGAGGCGGAGTCTGTCTCCCGGTGAAACCGCGACGGTCGTACCGAGATAAGTCGACGCCGAGAGTTCGATCTCTCGTGGCGTCGCGTCGACTTTTTGCCGATCCCGTGCTTGCTTAATTTACGCTTCCTCGCGGCGAAACTCGCGAAGCGACGCGTCTCGAAAGCTTTCGCGAAGATCGCTCGAATCCAAATCTTGAGATTCTACTTCATTGACTCGGAGTCTGTTTCACCTTTGATGCGGCTCGCCCTTTAGCCTCGCGATCTCCCTTTTCCCTTCGCGCCTTCGCCGCCTCGGAACGAACTTGTCGAGATAGTCCGACCGATAAGAGTTTTAACTTGGGAGGCGAGAGTATTAAAGTATTCGGTTATCAGGATCGTCTGGGAACTTTCAAGTACTCGGGACTTCGCCTTACCAATCTACAGTTTAGACGCCCAGCCCTGCGCTGTTCTCTCTTTCTTTCTCATTCGGCCGCTTCGAAAATTGCGATACGCCCCGGAAGTCCCTCCCGGCAAAACGGTCTCGTTATTGTAAATTCGGGAATCTTCGTTTAGCGCCTGGTACATCATCGGAAGATTGCACGAACGTGGACGGTGGGCGGCATCTGAACGACGAGACTTTCCAATCAACAAATATTCAGTTCGTATGCGCGTGCTCGGGGATATCTAACGGGAATAACGCGGGGAAACGCAGTGTATAATAAAATATTTCACTGGCTCGCGCGCTGACGCGTTCCCCGCAATCGCGAGCACTTTTCGCCCTCGAAACCTGTCGGACAGAAGTGTCGACGCCACCCCTTCTCTCCCCCTCACCCACGATGGACGTGCACTTAGCGAGAGAGCTACGAGAAATTAATTTCACCGCCCGTCGAAGGGCGGTTTAATGTATTAGCAACGAAATGCGCGCGCACGGCACGAAATAAACAATTAATCAGGCCTAATCGTTATTGCAGTTAGGCGCGAGGCAATGTATTGTTTTCCAATAGCCAATCGCAGACAGCAGCTTGAATACACCGTCAATTTGGCCATACGATCGTCCGGAATTCCTTGTTAACGTGCCGTCGCTGAAATCCTCAAAAACTGTCGAGAAAGCCGGGCTCAGTGTCAAGCCAGCGACGTGCACGCGTTAAGCCCGCGTCACACTACAGATTGGAGAGTGAGGATTGCGGATTGAAGATTGAAACTTGATCAATTGGAAAAAAGTAAGCCAAGATCGAAGTTTGTTGATTCGTCGGAGTCTAATATTCAATTCACAATCCTCTATCTCCAATCCGTAGTGTGACACGGACTTTAGCGTGTCGCACTTAGGAATCCATTTCCGTTCCGATCGCGTTACACTCGCCATTGTATGCTCTCCAAAGTAGAATCAGTATATTCCTCACTGAAACGTTGTACTTATAACTGATGGTTCAACTGGTAAAATCTCGCTGAAAGAGTCAGTTAATACTACTGTTCTCATTGTCGATGCACTTTGCAAACACAGACGGTGGCATTGCCCGCAAGTCGCACGGAACTCGTTGATTTAATCGTATTTTTTATTATTCCGTCTTATTTATATTTTTGTAAAAGGCAATTTTGTACGTATATTATACCTGCGGCTATCACACCAATCAATTTTCTACATGTCGAGAGTAAATCGAGAAAAACTGATTCCTGCAATATTCTATGATCTTTCGCCATTGATATGAATTCTCTAGTTATATTTGGGATTCGTGCGCCGTTACGCACAAACGACATAGCGTCGCTTAATATTGCGCCTCAGAACGGATCTTTAAATTGCTAAAGCCGCCCGCCGTAGCATCCCGGGTATACATGCTACTGCGTCGTCTATGGGGAACGATAAAAATAACGTATGCACGAGACTATGGTGGTATAGGGTATTACTCGCGCACCTTCGTATTAATTCATAAATGGTCGCGACACATGAGAGAGAGAAAGAGAGAGAGAGAGAGAGAAAGAGAGAGAGAGAGAGAGAGAGAGGGGACGCGACGGTTCGGCGTACCGACCCGTCGTCCGACAAAAGAACGTACCGACGACGCGCATTTTCAGTCTCACCCGGTATATTAACTCCCGGGTGTTATGTCACTCGAGAGTGTACTTCCGGCGAGTGCGGCATGACGGTGAAATTCGCGAGGATCCTCTCAACGAGCCGTGTAACATTGCTCTTAGGAATGCGCGAATATTAAAGCATAAATTGTGAGCCGCGCGCGAGATGCGTGAAGGAGAGAGGGGGAAGAGAGAGAGAAAGAGAGAGATGTATTTTGCTCTCGCACATTCAGCATTATATCTCTCGTACATTCGAGCTCATGTAATACCGTAAACGCTGGGAACACACGCCTCGTGACTGTAATTTCCTCTTTTATAACCGAAGTAATAAAGTTACTACAATCTTATAATAGCGTTTTGCACGGAGACGCGCGAGAGTCTTTGCGACCCGCGCGCTCGCCGCCGCGAGCGGACGTGTTCAACGTGTATCGCTAATAATCGCGTAATATACCGCACGTTCACTTTGCACCTACGGCGCAAGAACAGAATTCCGCGGTAGATCCGCTTATCACAGCCGGCTTTTCTTCGCCGGGGCTCATTGTTCGTGCACGGGAATTTGCCCGTACGCATAAATTCGCCGAATGCATCAATGGATCGTAATTAATGCGTCGGAGACGTTTAGGAAGTAACACGGAAACACGACACGGGACAACTGTCCAGATTGATGCACGAAATCGCGCGATACGCTCGCCTATCACAGTTATCCCGGTGTCCGTCGCGATTCCATCATATTTACTTCTATCGCGATCGCAGCTCAAGCCAACTGTTACGTCAGCCACGGAGAGATAGGAGCAGAGCTGTCACGCTCTGTAGATGATGGTAGTGTCTTACAAACCCAGAGGGAAGTGTCACTCCCGTCGTGTCAGACTGATTACTACTAGAATTTCATAATTGCACATCTGAAATGGCAATGTGGTATTATTGAGCGACATTTAAATGGTATTACATAGCTACACACGGAAAAACGACACTGGATTTCAACAAGTCATGCACAAGATCCCTCTCTCAAATCTTTTCCGACCGAATTTTCCGAGTATTTCGTCGTCAGTGTGACGATTAATATCTTTGTTTTGACTTTGCGCAGAGAGGTTTTCTGTTTATCGCAACGATGGAGAGAACTATCGATTTTTCTCACCAAGTTTTAAATAGATGCCACATAGAGACCACTGTAGAATTTATTTACGGACAATGTAGAGAGAGCACAAGGATATGATATATTTTTCTAAGTATTATTGCAGTCATATGAATTCGTTGGCATTAATCGTTACGCGAATGTCACGAGACAAAAATATCAGAAGCAAATATCAGAAACATTCGCGCAATATCGCTGATCAACGGCGAAAGATCGGCCATTTGACGAGAAAATATCGCGCCTGGTTACGCCGCGTCATCAGACAGAGCATTCACTCGCGTCGTTATGGCGCATAATATTTCATCGAGCTCGTTACCTCCCAATTTGCCCTCGCAATTAATGAAATCCAACTGGCGCCGCGCCGCGCGTCCCAAACCAATCTAGACAATAGCGTGCATCCGATCTAAATGTAAGCGAGTCACGTTTGCGGCTGACCCGTGTCTGTACTTGTACATAATATTCTGGCAATTACGCAACTTTGATGCATCGAACGGCGATTAATTTCGAGGGACCCGTCTCGAGATAAACCGCGCTCTTGATGCCCGAGCGCTTGGGGTGCCTGCCTGCTTACTCGACTTGAAATTTCGGCTCTACATTCACCCTACAAATTTGGATCAAACTTGGAAGATATTATACAAGCCAGTTTTCCACTTGACGTGCAATAAATCGTTATGTAATGCCACTTTCTTCATCTTGAGTTGTTAAGAAAGAACAAAACTTCAAAATAATCCGATTATTTGATTGTCTCAATACTTATCTATCCACATTTAGTCTTTATTTTTAATTGCAATAAGCAATATATCAATTTTGTAATTAAAGACTGCAAATACAAATATACACACAATAGGCGAATATTAAATAATCTGAAAATTAATGAACAAATATAATTAAAGGATAAGTGTAAAACGGCAAATTTGGTTTCATCGTTATTTTTTCGTTATTTGCTTTTTTTCACTGGTGTTGGAAATGCATACATATGAAATATATATATATATATATATATATATATATATATATATATCTTTCTTATTGACGTCGCGACATTCCAATGCCGTTTGACATCTAGAAATATATGATGAATCGCCGCCGTTCGCGCACATTCTATCGTTCTGCATCCTCCGTCCCGATTACTTCCCGATCCAGCATGCAGGTCACAGCTTGTCACAGCACTGTTGCTGTCCGGATATTAGCTCGTGACACTGACACTTGCGTAGATACGACTTAATCAGAGAGATGTATATTAATTAACACGAAATATCGCGCCGAGAATTGGAATAAATATTTCAAGAGCCGACGAAAAAACATTTTTACGTGAAATGTATTGTAACGCTCGGTTACGAGTAGTACGACCACGCGAAAGTAACAAAACAATTGTGCAAAAAAGATTAAGCTTATCCCCTCCCATCTCCAATCGTTATTCGACAACGAACACCGAGCGATTACAACAACCAAAACATTCCGGACTTTCAAGGCGGTCAAACTTGCCTCTGCGCGTCGCGTACTTTTCCCAGTGTTGATTACGCTTCGAGCTGACGAGCAACACGCGTACTGCGCGTGTATATTATTTCTTAACTCTCCAGATGATTAAAATATTTCGGCGAACCTTTTAAAGTACTTAATCAGACTCTCGTTGACGTCGCGTTATTTAACACGTGTAACTTCGATTGAATCGCGTTAGTCGGTGTTAGTGCAAGTGCCACGACAGAGTAGCTAGGATGATGGATCAGGAAGCCAGGACGAAGCACGGAGAACGCTAGACGACGTGGACAGTGATACATTATATATTTCCAAGGTATGACAAATTTGTTATACGGGGCAATTTCGTTATTAACGGACATTTGACGAACTTACCGAGAATAAGGAAATACTCGAGTCGAAATTGTGTGTCGTTTTCACCCCTTTACTTATTAATCTTTGTTAGATTATTTAATATCTATTTATCTCACATACTTTATTAGTAGCATAGAATAAAAATTACATAACTAATACGTTGCTGACTGAAATTAAAAATAAAGATTAAATGTTTTAAAAAAGAGAAATGTTTTAAAAAATTAAAAAAGATTAAATAAAGATTAAAAATAAAGATTAAATAAAGAGTAAATTCAATAATAAAATGTATAATCGAGAGAGTTAAATAACTCTGACGGCCTGTTGTATCGACTTCTTGGTAAGTTAACTGATAATAAAATCATATGTCTATTTTTATTTTTTGTTCAACTTAGATAAAGACAGACATATGATTTAACTATCACTTAACTAACAAAAAGTTGAAATAACCAGCCCTTAAACAAATTATTTCTTTGAGCTTCTTTAACATGGAGAACAACGAGAGTGAGCAATTATCAAGATAATATTATAAGCTCGTGCAATATTATATTCTCTATTGATTCTTTAAATTAGCGAAATTTGCAGGGGTAATGTAGAATCAGAATTTCAGGTGCTTATTTACGCGAACACGTACAACGCGTTCCACGATGCAATTGGTTGCACGAAGGGAATTTACGTTGGTGTACCTTAATCGTAAAGTGATTCCAAAGCACTTTCAACTTAATAAAGTCATGTGGAAAACGTAATAAAATCATGCTTGATCCCTTTCTCTTCCATTTTTTTTCTTTCCAACGAAGAAAAATTTACAATCACGTGGAGCATTTTAGAAAATTTGAAAACGCGGTGAGACGATGGTTTATTTGGAATTTACCTGTTTCTTAGAATAGAACAAAAACGTAAAAGAGCGATTATAAATTACATGACCGTAATTAAAGGGGGCATAAAAGGGACAGGTGTAAAATACGACGTTTGTAAAGACGAAAGAAAGAGAGAGAGAGGCGACCATAATTTACGATCCAGGAAATTTATCTAAATTGCCGTAGAACGCGTTTTGCGTTGCGCCATTTTTCATACACACCAACAGCATTATGGTAATGCGGCAATAAGCGAGCAGATTTAAACTTGGTGTAACGGGTGTAGTTCGATACATCCGCGGATAACACGACCAACAAAGTAACATTATCTCGAGCTTTCTTATGCTAATGAAATTTCGAGATTACAGCCGGAGGAGAGGTGTAGCGAGGAGATGGAGGAGGAGGAGGTGGTGGAACTAAAAGCTCGTTAAAAACTGGTTGAATCCTCATTAATCAGGCTTTGTGTGGCAACATTAATTGCCGCAAAACGCGCGTAAACTAAATTCATTTCCACCAGCGGTCGAAGAATCGGTCTCAACGCGCACTGATCGTCGCGTCTGTCATTATGCAATGTCGCATAATTTCACGCGAGTGCACCAACAATGCCCTCAGGCGCGACAATAGCGAATAAATTATGTATAAGACAAAGAACGAAAGAAACGTCGGGATATAAAAGCCCCGAGCTCTCTCCGGGCCTGCGGTGTATACACTACGGACGGCTGTGGTCGATACATTGCAACGGAGAAGAAAGCACGGTCGAACAAGGGGATGTCAAATGAACAACGTGCACTAGAAATCCGCTAATGGAAAGCCGGATGAAGAAGAGGGTAAGAGGCGCGCCGGTTCACCGTCGATAAAGCAACGGAGGTTGTCGGACCGGCGTGTGCACCCTTTCTCGCGGCGAGAGAGAGAGAGAGAGAGAGAGAGAGAGAGAGAGAGAGAGAGAGAGAGAGTAATAGTAGTAGTAGGTACACGCTGCAGTTGCAATGCGGCGAATAGGTTGGGTGGGTTGCGGTGCAACGAGCGAGCCGTGCATAGCGCGATGCACCGTTAGCGACGGCTACGGTATGTACGGTCCTCCGCTCGAGATCGTTTTGCGCCTGGGAATTTTCGGGAGCGCGCGGCCGAATCGCCTGGGCGATCTCCGTGGCCCGAAGTAATCCCGCGCTCAGGCTGATAGGCACGGGGGCTTGAAACGCCGCTCGGAAAGCGACGTTTTCGATGTATCCTCGTGCTTAATGGGGTTGCACGAGGATGACCGGAATAAAACGGGCGAGGTCAAGTTTCTCTCGGCGCGATACCGTTTAATTTTCCCGTGCCGTATCGAGAGCCCTTCGCACACGGTGTTACGCGAGGGTGGCTCGCGTCATCATCACTGGCGCTCATTAAGCGGGATTATTCATAATGAGGAGCGCATATATGTGCGTATAGAACAGCGATTTGATCGCACGATCGCACGACCGATCGCCGATTACACAATATCGCATGTAATCTTTCTCGGCTTCGAAATTCGCAGTCGCCATTGCCCCCGACAGCGATTGTAGTCTTCCGGCCTCGTGACGGCGGCGGTAGTGGCGCAATCGGTCATCGTGCACGCACCCAGGCGAATTTAGATCCTATTTTTGGTCGCGCGGTCGCGGACGTGCGGCTAAGCTATTAACTATTTGCGGCGTCGCGGTTAATTTATGTATACGGCGGATATTAATTAGCGTATCGTGACGGGCCGTGCGGAGGCAATTCGTGCAACAAAGTGAAACGTTACGTTACGCATTCCGAGTTAATTTTGGTGAAATTATACATTTCCTTTAAACTTTAATTAGACGCTATACAGCAGCGCGGAAAATACGAGGAAGTCGGCGGTGGCCGGGAGCGCGCGGCGGGGAATTACAGAGGGCGAAACCATCTCTCCCTTCCTCCCAAATGCGATGGAGAGAAATGCTCTCGGGTGTGTAGGGCCGCCGGTGGCATGCCACCGGCGAACGAGGAGGATCTCTCGGAACACTCGCACGTGAGCATTAAGAAAACTCCGTGAAGCAATAGCAAGTTACAAACAATGCTCTGTGCGCGCGCGTAACGACCGAAATTTGCCAAACGGAATAACGGATGCGATGAATATAAATAAAACGCGAGAAAACTCGAAGCCTCTCTCTCACAGTCTCTTTCTCTCTGTCTGAGTCTCAGAATCAGTTCCAAAGCTTCTCTCTCTCTCTCTCTCTCTCTCTCTCTC
>NW_022639634.1:481749-531407 GCF_010583005.1 Odontomachus brunneus | reverse complement strand
GACATTTTTTAATAATATTGCATTTATATTTTTCATATGTTATTTTGCGATATGATTTTTCTGAATGTTTTAAAAACATTACAAAAAATATATTTTTCAAATGTTACTTTAACATCTATTTGAGATCAATGCAACATCTTAAAAATATTTCTAACGATTAAAACGTTATGGCAATCCTATTTCAACATTATTGAAATTTCCAAATCGCGGTCAAAGTATGTTCATAATGATGATCGATACAATATTAAACACTACATATTTTACAGAATATTTATTACATACATATTTTTCTTGAATATCATTATAGTAACGTTGTATTAAAGATTTCTTGCTTACTGAATGAATAGAAATCCCATTCTTATATACAAACTATCTAATAAAATATAAAACATTTTAAACTAGTTTTAAAACACTTTAGCCCATGTTAATAATTATCACTTGAAACTTGTCTCATGTGGAATATTCGGATCTTTATTCAGAATTCAATCCAAGTTTCCAGTTGGATTATAAAATATATGACATTTATATCTGCAGCAGCGTTTCAACTTTGGAAAAATCAGTCAGAATTGAAATCTGAGTATCTCATTTGAGGCGAGTTTCAAATAATAATTAATACTAGTTTTTAAGTATTTTGCTGAATAAAGAAATTACTTGGAAAGAAACATATATATTTTACCTAATTCTAATAATGAAGACCAGAAAGTAATTGGAACATTTGGAATTTCCCATTTAAAATCACATGCTTGAAATACCCTTCTAATCAGAGTCAATAATTATTTTGGCAAGTCGGACTGGATCCCAATCAGACACCCGAAAACATTTTCTAAACGGGATCCTCTCTATTGAAGAAATCGAACCTCCGCGACTCGACTCGGGGTGCAAAGCGCTCGACGCAAAATCAAGTATCGTAAACCAAGATCCCACGACTCCCATAATACTGGTATCGAACAATTCGCGTCGATCGCCTTCGAATCTTAGAAACGGCACGTAAACGCGAAGCAATAAAAAGGAAAGAGTGGAGGAGACTGAGCTTCACCGCAGTAAAACGAGTTGACACGCGCTTGTTGGGCAATGGACATCGCGCGATGTGATAAAAATGTCTTCCTCCACGGTAGCTGTAACACCGTTTTCGTGCTCTGTAGCCACCGTGAGGCTCGGCAGTCGCAATATCTGGTCTTCGTTTACCTCCGCTTCTTCGCGTTCTTTCCTGCTTTCGCGCCCTCCCTCTCTCTCTCTCTCTCTCTCTCTCTCTCTCTCTCTCTCTCTCTCTCTCATGCGCGCGCAGAACAACGTTTATCGTTCATCCGCAAATATCGTTTGTCACTTTTGTATCGATACTTTATAGAACGAAAGGGAAAAAAGGAGATAGAAGAAACTCGAGCAGAACGCAGTGGTCGAAGGGTGAATGAGGTGAATTAAAATCGTACATCGCAATGAACAGGTTGGATTGGTTAAATTCGACTGAAACACTTCGATTGAAATTTAATCAACTGATTCAGCACAAATTTTCACCGAGTGCCCCGACACTACGAGAAAATGTTCGACGCGTAGATCAAACGTACGTCTGATTAGATTCCGTATTGAGCTGCGCGTATTTATGTGCGAGTCGCGTGACAGACGAGCACAGAGACGACAAGCGTAGACAGTTCGTCTTGTTCTCCGCTTATTGTGCCGGGTGTAAAGGAATTGTCTAGGCGTAGACGTATGCGTAGACGTCCGACGTCCGGCCCCTCCGAAGTGTCGCGGCCTGCATGCTATTCACGTGCGCGCGTGGGGTCGATTGTTCGCGTGGACAATGCGTCAAGAGCGGAAAAATTGGGTCAGCTTCGGGCTAGAGCGCCGATTCTCACAGCGCGCACACCCCGCCACTACCCCGGGATAGGGGTTCATTCGCGTCTACGTATACGTAGGTAGAAAAATAGAAGGCTCTGAGTATGGACGGTCAGAAGGAGCAACGAGAACACCCGCCCGAGGTGCTGCGCTAACCCGGGTCGTCGGAGTCCGTACGTGCAGTACGGAGTGCGATGCAGCTTGCGCGTAGGAGGCGCGGGAGGAACAAGAGGAGAGAAGCGAGAGAGGAGGATGTAAAGTGCAACGGCCTCGTTCGGAAGTAGGCACTTGGCCGGGCCGGCTTCCCCTTTCTCTCTTTCTTCATGAGGCGTCTCCTTATACGTCCGTGAACATTTCACCGTGATCGCACTTAGAATCGCCGAATCTCGCGAAGAAGCATTTTAAAGGAACGACTGTCATCTTTGATCTGAGCGCTCGTACGGCACTGCCGACTCAGCTCCGAGTCTTATGGAAATTTGTCGGAATACAGACCTCAGCGTCGAGAGCGAAGGTCGAAGGTGATTTAAGGAAAGATCAACACGTAATGCGCGGCGCATATGCACCGCCGAATGAAATTTTAATATCAAATTTCTCTCTCGCATTTAGATTCGATGTCTTTCTCCGTGTTGCTCCGCCTCCGTTAGGGAGAACTCACTGGAAACTCTCGTTTGTAGCAAATTTTCCGCCTTCGGGATTATCCTCAAAATTAACACAAATTTCTTGAAAGCGGCGCTTCTCCCGGGATATATTTGCGACGCGAGAAGTTAACGTCGGCTTTCCGTAAAGTACAATATGTCGTTAATTAAAATTCTAACGGTGCACCGCCGCGGTGCACTCTTCGCGGTCGTGCCGAGTTATATGATCGAACGAAGCGTATTAAAAGAGCGGCTTTGAAAATCCCCATCAATTTCAGTCGCGCCCATAATTCGCCGCTCGGCGAATGACTTCCGGCCGTCGGTTATCGACCGTACACGCACAGTAATCTAATTTTCCCGGCGCGACTTTCCATTTTGCACGCTCCGCGAAGCGGAGGAAAACGTTTGAGTGTCTGGAAAACGTCTTTTCTTGGACTTAATCGTGCGAATTCTTGCACGCGTCCGCTGGAAGAAGGGCGAACTTTACCATCGTCCCCTTTTACTATATTATTACGGTTAATAAGCGGGAAATATTAAATATTCGTCCTAGTTTTACCATTCCGTTTCGGTCGAACGTCGCCGTGCTAATTTCGTCCACGTCTAGTACGTAGAGCGATCCGATCTGGTACGTAGAGCGAAAGAGTTTTAAAATCGTCGTCCTCAATACCTGCGAAACCCAATCGCGACAGCGATCTCGCGTCTCGGCCGAGCTCGTCTGAGCTCTTCCTGTCGCTTTGCGACACCGTTTTCGGCATAAAGGGGAAATTATCCTCTATACGGCTGGCAGCATCAAAAGCGGATTTATCTGAATGGGATGCTATCT
Source organism: Odontomachus brunneus (assembly GCF_010583005.1). NCBI lineage: Eukaryota > Metazoa > Arthropoda > Insecta > Hymenoptera > Formicidae > Odontomachus > Odontomachus brunneus. The sequence goes on along the minus strand of NW_022639634.1, from coordinate 528,119 downwards.
ATACGCATAAAGCGACTCCGGCTCTCCTCCAAGATTCGCGACGGTGGGAAAGCCGCAAATCGTTTTTTTATTTTCCTTTTTCTTTCTTGTCGCGCGTAATCACGCCGCGATAGCGAACGAATACGGAAGCACTTGTGTGCACGCGCGTATCCATGTGCAAGTATACTTTGTATATGTTTCTCTACGCGACTCTCTCTCTCTCTCCCCCTTTCTCTCTTGAAAAAGTGGGAAAAAGAGCTGCTTGAGACTGGGCAGGGTCGCGAGAGAGTGAGAGGGGCTAATGCGACGAGGGATGATGGAATTTGCAAATCACCCTGCACTTCACTTTTCTCTCCCTTGGTCTCGAGCCCTCCGACCCCCGTTCAAATCCTCACGCCCACCCCCTTTACCCCTATTCATCCTGTTCTCATCCATAAACCCTGTGCATCGCAATCTCCTCGCGCCTGACTTAAGGGAGCCCAGCATTTCACACTCATGCGAACGTTCTTGTTAACCCCAACCGGTTTTAATAAAAAGTTCAAGAGCCGACATCTCCCTCCCTCTTTCCCTTCCACCCCGCTGGCGCTGGCACTCGACAGCCATCGATCAGTGCCTCGAAGCCTGCAACTTACTGTCTGCAACTCACGGCGGAACCGTGCGCATAACGATTGCGTCGCGTTCGCGAGAGAACCGGTAATGTAGGAGTTAATTATTTCGCGAAAAGGCAACGGGAAATCGATGTCGAGTACTTTTGGTGACTAGTCTCATCGTTCACATAGGAGCTAAATCGCACGATTAAATTACGGGGTTACGATTAATTTATACGATTACTCGAGCAAATTGTGTTCTTTATCGAGCGAAAGAGAAATTACTCCAGTGTTATCGATACGTATCTGTTGAATTCTTAAGGATTATTCGGAAATAACTTCGCATATAGCGCCTCGAGACAAAGGGATTATTCTCAAAAATTGATCAAAATGAGCAATAGCAATCCGACGGTGATCTAAAATGCGAATAAAATCGGTAGCTCGTGGTGAATTACCACTTCTTGCCTGTCTCTCTTTTTATATAAAACTCGCGCGCACATCTATCTATAACGTGAAGGAAGACATGTATGAGATGTAATGACCTAAGAAATGAGGCAGCGAGGAAGCATTATACCCATCAAAGAACCTATAATCTTATCCCGACCCTTTCAAGGGACTAGCCGCTATCTCCCTTAATCATTTCATACGTAGGCTATTCAAGTCTTTCTATTCCGATGTTCCTTTCAGGAGAGGATAGTTCGCGGTCTTTCTCCTCGTTGGTTCATGCCTCTAATAAATGGCCCGATGAAACGTGGAGTTAGTCGTAAGAGATATATTTCACCTAATCGACTTTTATCTGGCTACCTTAAATATATCGCGCATTGATTGCCGATTGCACTCGAGAGCTTAAATTCGATAAGCTGCCCGCGTTACGTTCAACTGTAACGCGCAAAAGATTCGGGAAATAATACGAGCAAAGATTTTTTCAAGACCTGGACTTATATTTTTTTCCTCGTGCTCGCGAATTAATAATTTCCCGTGAGAGTAAACAGTTCAGCCTTCAATAATTAGGTCGATTGTTGGTATTTTTCTCTGACATTATATGAATCGTTGGAAATATTAAAATAAGTACACACAAAAAATATAATTTTATTCTTAGCGGAATCTTTTTTTTACACATGGTCTCAAAAGAATTCTTCTAAAAGTAAAAGAAAAATATGCTAACTTTCTCCAAAACAGAGAACTCTATTTGCTGCGCGCTATTTCCCATAATTCTAAATTTTAACAAGTAAACCTACCCAAATTTACACTTTGATTTCTTTCTAATTTAGCACAAATGTAGAAATACAAAAAATATTTAGGTCATATTTTTTTATTTTGACCCACTTTGAGTTTCACGGGCAGTTCATAGCTTTTTATTGTTCTTACTCCTATCATCAACAAGTGTAATAAAAATGCATAAAAAATAAAAATAAGTACAAGATATAGCCATCTTTAGTTTGCTGATTATGAAGTCAAATGTGTAAAATTATTTGTATAAATAATAAAATGTTTAAACAAAATATGTAAATAGTTTAAAAAATTATTTATATAAATAATTTCTTGGTTTGGCCGAGATTCGAACCATTTTTTACTAATTTATCACAGATTTGAAATATTTCGGTTGGAATCTTGGCTAAAGAAATTTAGAATGGTTTGTGTTTCAGCTATGCCAATTTTGTTAAAATTTTAATTAAAATTGCTGAACTTTTCTCTATTTTTTTCTCGATTTGGGCTAGATTCAAACCATTTTTTACTAATTTAGCATAGATTTAAAATATTTTGGTTGGAATCTCAGCTAAAGAAACTTACAATGGTCCATGTCTCAGCTATGCTAATTTTGTTAAAATTTTAATTAAAATTGCCAGATTTCTCTCTCTTTCTCTCTCTCGGTCTGGCAGAGATTGAACTATTTTTGACTAATTTAACATAGATTTAAAATATTTTGGATAGAATCTCGGCTGAAGTAATTTAGTTCGTGTTTCAACTATATCAAATTTTGTTAAAATTTTAATTAAAATTACCGGAGTTCTCTCTCTCTCTCTCTCTCTCTCTCTCTCAATTTGGCCTAGATTCGAACTATTTTTGATTAATTTAGTACAGATTTAAAATATTTAGGTTGGAATCTCGGTTAAAGAAATTTAGAATGGTCCATGTCTCAGCTATGCTAATTTTGTTAAAATTTTAATTGTCGGATTTCTCTCTCTCTCTCTTTCGATTTGATCGAGATTCGAACCATTTTTGACTAATTTAGCACAGATTTAAAATATTTCAGTTGGAATCTCGGCTAAAGAAATTTAGAATATTTTGTGTTTCAGCTATGCCAATTTTGTTAAAATCATTTAACTATATCTTGTATTCAATTTTATTTCTTATGCATTTTTGTTGTATTTGTTGATGATAGGAGTGAGGACATATAAGCTATAAACTGCCCATGATAAACTCAAAGTAGGCCAGAATGAAAAAATGTGACTTAAACATTTTTTGTACTTCTATATTTGTGCTAAATTAGAAAGAAATCGCAGTGTACTTTTTAGGTAGATTTATTTGTAAGTGAAACCTCTTACTGAAAGAATATTTCTTTTCTAACGTGGACTATTAATTGGAAATTTACTCGGTTATTTCTCTTCTCCTTTCGAATTAAAAGGAATGTGCGTACTTGAAACAGAATAACTTCAAACTAGAAGAACTAGAACAGAATAACTTCAAATTAGAAGAAATTTCTATCAAGAACAAAATTTGTACTGCAAATAAAAAATGAAATTCTGCTCTAACTTTAAGAATATTATGTTTAGGATATTCTTCTTAGAATTATTTATTTTTCTTTTGATTTTACAATTCCTTTGAAGTTATATATATAAAAATTTTGCTAAAAATAAAGTTACATTTTTTTGAGGTGCAATTATGCATAACAAATAATTCTTACGTATGATATTCTCACGAAAAATAGCGAAGATATTTTTCAGTGAAATCGCGAACTAGAAATATTCGAGATTTTGTGTCACACATATTTTTGAATTAACGTTCATTGACGAGAAGCACAAAGAATTCTTCGGTTCTTACAAAGCAAAAATCGTCACAAAACGTACCGAGGTGTTGATTCAGCGGTTTAATTCCACATACTCACTCGCCGTAGTCAAACACGCGGGGCTCCGAGCACGAATTGATTTCGAGATCGCCAAATCAGCCATTAATCACACCGTTTGCCGCAATAGCTAAAGGGAGGCTAACTAGTTCACCAGTTGGCATGCAAGTCGATCACTTTACTTATCGGTGCGAAGCGTACATTTCAAAGAGGCATCATGATTGTAAGGTGTCCTGATGATAATCGGTCACTAACAAAGCACTCAGCTTTTGCGCTTTCCGCGCGCTTTTCCAACCGATAAAAAAAGAGAGAAAGAAACTGATTCGTGTACGTTCGTAAACTCACGGAAGGATAAAGTACACGAAAAGCCGATATAAATAGAGTAAAATGAAATAAAACGAGGTCGAATAAAAATTAATCAAATTACTCAGATTTTTTCAAGTTTTCTGATCTTGTGAATTTCTACGTTGATACAAATAAATTCGAGACAGAGGATGCCGCGAAACACGAGAAATAGAAAAATAAATGAAAGTGAAATAATGAAGGGAGACATGTCAAACTCGATTCCGCTTTTCGCCTGATGCGCTCGGAAATTATAATTTAATAAGCTTCACGCTGCGCGAAGTATAATCGACCGCCGCGGAGATGTGAAGAAGTGTACGCTATAAATTGCAGTGTAATCACGCTGATCATCCATGATGAAGTTGCCTATAAAGAGCCACACGGGGATATGATAAATTGCGACGCGAACGCGCGCGCTTTTCGGCACGAAAAGTCGTCGTGAAGCTTACAGGGAGAGCATGATCGCGCCCGAGGAAAAAAGGCGGGGCAACTTTCTGCGATTATGGATCGAGCGGGACGCAACACATCACCGGCAAGTTCCGAAGTTCCGAAAAGCCCGGCGACCCGGCCGTTTGCTCCCCCTTTTTACGCCGCGCCGTCTTGTAAAAAGCAGCGCCGTAAAGCATCGGAAGGAAGCACCCGAAGCGATCGTTTCGCAAATGTGTCACGGTCTTTAATTCACCGGCCGACGTGCACATCTCCCTTCGAGTCGCAGCAGAGTCATTAAAAAGTCGAGGCCCCCACTCGCAGAGAAACTCATCGCGACGCGCTCGCGCGCATCAATTAATCGTCGCGACGTCGCGGTATTTTAATGAACGCGCCATAACAAAATACGCCGCGCGCATAATTAGAGTACCCTCGTCGCGAGTGCAGCGAGAGGGAGACAAATGGCCGCTCGTCGGCTGTAATTATCTACCGTCCGATGATTACGAAAGAAATCGGGGGTGGCGGCGGGAGGGAGAGCGAAGGGTGAGCCAGGTCAGCGGACGTAAGGTCGACGGGCGTATCGAGAACGTAGATATTCGTGGAGTTTTTGTCGCGATTATTCAAGCACGACGACGACAACGACAACGAGTTCTCGCTATGCATCACGGAAAGACTGATGGAGTTCGCGGGGTCAGAACGAGAGAATGGCGCGAAGCGATTTGCGATGAAGATGGGACTCATCGAGGAAACGAAGAGAGAGAGAGAGAGAAAGAATCGCTTATTTTAATTAGAACGATGTTCTTTGTGAACCAATGTATTTTCCATAGGTGTGTAACAACTGTTGCGGCAAATAAGAAACGTGATCTCCCACACATTTGTGCGTTAAAAGTTATCATTCACCTGTTCTTGCTGCGTTGTACTTTGTCATTATTAGGATATTCTATTTGGCATGATATCGGCCGACTTTTTTTTCATACACGTGACACCGCGCAACGGAAAATAATAGCAACACCGCGAACGTTTTTACACTTTTCGTCGAAACAAAGCTTTGAAGCTTGCCCGTCATGCAAGCTCTTACGAATTTCGATAAATCCCGCGAAAAACAAACGCGCGCACAAAAGCCCCGGAATAATCTCGTATCATAAACTTTATGAAATTTACGACAATCCGTTTCATAATGGTGTAATTAATCATTGATGCAAATGCTCTTTCCCGTCGCACTCGGCATAACACACAACGTCGCCGATATTCACGCCATTTGTCGCGTTTATACGCCGCTAATCCGATTGGCAGGGAGCCCGCGACAAAACTGGGATTAAATTGCGCCACGCTCCGCGCGTATTTTCGCCCAAATTCGATAAAAGTTTCCCCTCTCCTCCCTTCTTACCCTTACCCCTTCGCCGCGATCGCGACGTCGAGCGTCGGTTTACTTCTATCGGCACATCGAATTTAACTGCGGATTTCCGGGTCGACGCACTGCGTACCAAAGATCGCATTTAACTCGGTGCATTGCTAATATAAACTAATTGCTAATTAACGGTGATATGGTTTCACGTGCAGAGAGCGCGAGGAACTTACGCGCCCGTGACGTGCGGGGGAAAATGAACATTGGTACGTAGGAACGCAACATCGACGTGTAACGCGATATTAACCCTTTGTTTGATAATGCCGTTCTCAAGCAACGTCGATTTCTCATAAGTTGTACGCTCAAGAACAATTGATGCGGGACGTATTTATTTGGCGTTGTTGCTTTAGAGTAACATTTAGTTACCTGTTCTGTTCGTTAGTGTGCCTCGGTGGTTCCGATTTTTGCCACTGGAGATGACGAGAATCGTTGAAGATACGTTTTCAAAATGTGTATTTCAAATACTGTAAAAACAATTGCATTCAGGACAACATCATTTGCTTCATTCAAACATTCAAAAATATTTTCCCTCAAATTTCTTCGAGTCTGCTAAATAGAGGGTTAAAACAGTCGCTGCAAATTTTATAGCAAACAACACGCGATAATTCCACGGTTTCGCGCATGATTTCCTCCTCGTCTTCCTTAATACATTGCGGACAAAGTCATTTTGTTGGTAGTCGTGCTCAGTGACCAGGCAAAAGATTTGTTGTGTTCTTTTCTTCTGTCAAATGAAATGGAAAATGAAATTATACAAGAATCAGTCATTTTGACAAATAAAGTCGACATCGACTCGCTATTTGTTAAACATCTAACGAGAATTTCTATTGTCTATTCTAATTTTTTATTCCATTTATAATTTTTATTTTCTTTTCAATATCTATCAAAACAATACAAGCGCGTGCCATTTGGCTTTCATTGCATGTAAGCAGCGAAAAACACAAAAAATTTGTAATATCTATCATCTTCCTCGTTCCTGCTCGCTCATCTACCTATTCATTCTTCCATACATTCACCAATCCATCCATCTACCTATACGTCCATTCACCCATCCTTCAATCCATCTTTACGTTCAGAAGAACGTAAAGAACGTTTAGGAAATCTTGAGAATCTAGAAGATTTTGAATATCTAGAAGAACTGTCAAAGTCGTCAATGGGTAATGAAGCAAGTCAATTCGATAAAGCAACTGTTAAAATACGCAAGCTCGATAGACAAATTAGCTTTTTGCATGTAGCGACACATCAATGTTGTCTCACGTGAGAGAATATCAATTTCATAAATGAATACTTCCCATTTGAAAGATCTTAATTTTAGAGAATTTAATGGAAAAATGGTATAAATTACGTTACAACACGAGAATTCTCGTGATCGGCGCACAAAACAATTCTTCAATATGGGAAGTGAGCGTGCAGAGTTAATGTACGTAGCCGAGACGCGCGCGAGGTCGGTTGTGTTCGGCGTAAATGCGACTCGCCAGAGAAATCCGGCTCTCTTCCTTAAACAAACGTTCTCGTTCGGCACTCGAAGGGTTAAGGCGCGCGCTCTCTCGTGTACGGACTTTTACTGCAACCTGGTAATTGCCTGCACGTAAAGCCGTGCACACGTACGCTATACTGCGCATTCAATAATGCCCGGTATGCGGGAGAGCGACTTGGGGTAAGAGAGCAGGCGTGGTTCACTTTCGCGGCAGTCGACGACGCTCTCTCGTCGGCTGCGCGCGAAGCGCGTTAAAACTCATAATAGAGTGAAACTCGAATGTGTGTTCCGCCGTGTAATACCCGAAACTCTCCGTCCAGGGCGAGCTCAGGCGCTTGTACGGCTCGCCCGGGCGAGAACGTAAATAGCGTCCGCAATGAAAGCGCGCCCAGAGTCTCTCGAAACCGTTCGAGATGATTTATCGCGCTCTTAATTTCGCCCGTGTGGTGCACGTCTCTCGCGCTCGTGTTACATACTTTCTTGCCACCAGTATTGTTAGTTACTCGGCCACTCTTCCCCGGACGCAGTATCCCGCGAGTCCCGCCGACCATCGAGTCGAGTTGATATAAAACGCTCGTTCAAAGTAACGCTTTTGCCCCGAGAAATCTACTTTACCCCGTCCGCACCGTCGACTCTTGTCGTGTCCTGTAAACTCGAGCGTTTCATAAAACACTCGGACTCCGTAACAATCGCAGTGACTCGGTGTAACAATAGCAGTGGTGGATATATAGTGCGAATTTGCACTTCCAGCGCATGTTCCATTAGCCGGGAGGACATGGAAAAATTAGAGACTTACGTCAGCCACGACGAATTGACCGATTCGACGTGTAACGACGGGCGATCTCGTGCTGACTAGTAGTAGTCTTCGGACACTGACATGCGGGTTCGCATTGTCATAACCGAAATGTCATGTCACACGAGAACGAACGCTGGCCAGGCCATCCTGACCTTTTTGTTCCTTATCGCCGACGCGCCGACGGTCATAAAACTCGACGAGCCGCAGCCCGTTGAAATTGGTTTTAATAAAGAGCGCTAGGAAAACAGCGTCCCAGGGAGAGATCCATCTTCCCTATCGATAAAAGTACCCTGAGAGTCGCACGGGAGCAGGTGAAAGGGAAAGAGAGAAAGGGTGAGAGAGAGGAAGGTAGAGAGACGCGCGCTCGACATCCACGCTCAATCACTGCCAACCGAATCGAAAATGCAGACGATCGGGACACGCGAGCCGTGCACCTACATCGTCGCCGGGGGATGAGCCATCGGTACAGGTGGCCAGGAATCCACGAGCGCGAGGAAAAAATGCTAAAGTCAGCGACCGTAGTGACCGTAATAAATTCGCTCGGCGGAGCAAACCAGCCAGCCAGCCAGCTAGCCAACCAGCCAGCCAGCTAGCCAGCCAACCAGCCGGTCAACCAACCAACCAACCAACCAACCAACCAGCCAGCCAGCCGCGCTCGATTTCGCACAGTTTCCTCCGCAACCGCAATTTCCCGTGGAGTGTTCCTCCGGTCAACGGGCGCGAGGGCGGGCAGGGCGGAATTAGAGCAATCCTCTCTAATGGTAATTAATGCGGCGGCGTGGTCGATGTAACTCACGTCGAAAGAACAGGCCGCGCGATCGGGGAGATCGACCGGTCGCCCGGTGCGCCTGGAATCGAAAGACTCACCAGCGGAACCGGCTCGCAAGGGGTGAGCAAGAGTGTGAGAACCGGCCATCCTCCGTTGGGGGTGACATGTCCGCCGGCGGGGTTACGTGTACGCGGTGACGTCGACGGTGACGGTGGTGATGGTAGCGTTGGAACGTTCGTGGGTATCGCGGCCAGCACTTTTAAACAATGAAGGCTGATTGAATCGGCGGCTGCGATGGCGTCAGTCGCGCGTTTTCGCCGCAGCCCCGAAAAGCTGGGGATCCCTTGGGCGGGGGTGGTCGTTTCACCCTCGCACAGGGGCCCGAAGAGAGAGGGCTGTCGGTTTTCCAAACTCGACGACGACGATGGCCACGGCGACGAGGAGGACAAGGACGGTGAGATGGCGGTGGCACGTACGAGCGAAAACACGGCGTATATTTACCCAGCGACGTCGTTTCGCCGTTTATCTCTACCGGCAAAGCGATCGGGAAGATGCGCGCGCGCACGTTGTTATTCTCCAACGGGAGGCGATGCAGTTGCCCGGCATAAACGGCGCTTCCGTTCATCGCGCGCGAGTTGGCCATCACGTCGAAATCGCCGAGTACTGCGTACCATTCCCCTCTCTCTCTCTCTCCCCCCTCTCTCTCTCCTCTCTCTCCCTTTCTCTCTTCTCTCTCTCACTCTTTCTTTTTTTACTTCGCTGATTGACACGTTTGTTCGACGAGCCAGCAATATTGCATTTTTATTTTCTTACGTCGCGCGCGCGAATGTATGCTCGGTCGCGAAATAGCTGCACACTTTTTATTGAATGAATCTGCAACGCTTTAAGTTGTCACCATTAAAGAGATGCTGAAGTGGATGACGAACTTCAGAAATGTTGATAACTCAGAGACGACGTCACTAACATGATCATACTATTCTTTTCGTACATGTAGATCTTGTATAAATATGTGCTGCTATGTTTTGCCATGTTAGCAAGACACATAACCACGTATATATAAAGATCTTTCTGCAAACTTCTCGGATATTTTTGAGCTTCTAAATTCAGTTGTGAAAATACAGAGATGTTCCTTGAAATTTTTGTTAGTGGAACAATCACACGTGCGATGCATACAAGCTTACAGAATTTTTGTTCCAAGTAAGTATTTACACTGACAGCTCGAGATGTCAGTGTAAATGTCAATTTTAAAATGATTGATCGTTTTCGTGTGTGAATAACACACATATTGTGTGTGAGCAATGCTGCAACTCATTATTGCACGTACTATCGGTGTGTGAAAGAGTTTAATTCTGTGCGACCAGTACACTGTAAATTTTGCAGAAAAAAAGTCAATATTTTGTCGGTAAAGTTTTCAAGGCATCCCTGCAGGAACCACTGTTAATGTGCATGTACAGTAATCTGTTATGACAGGAACTGAGGTGACAATGAATGGGTGTGACAATAAGTTTGGAAAGATGAATTTATTTTAAAGTGAGAGAACACTTCTTGCAGTAATTTTTACATATTTTAGAAAGTAGGATAACGCAACGGTGCGTTGAATGCACGCCAACGATTGTGACAACTCGAAGAGCGCTGCAGCTTCGTTCGATAAAAAGTGTGCAAAACGTTTTGCGACAGAGCATACACGAAGACAAAATGTCCCATTGTCCATCAATGATTCCACATCGTAAACGGCATTCTGAAACGCTTGAGCGAAAAGAAGGAAGCTTGAGTCGACGCTTGAGCGAAAAGAAGGAAGGGAGATGAGGCAGAAGAATCAACGGTGATTTCATACAGTTTCGCGCGAAATATTTCTTCCCGCGGAGGGAAGCAGTTTTAAGAACGTTGTCATATCGCCTCTCGCAGTAACGTCGCGTTATGTGTTAATGCAATCTCGGGATTGAAACACGGTAAGAAAGATACAGCGAAGAACGAAGCAGGTATAAACTGCGGCTCTTAAAAGCGCTTTCGCTCTCACCTTCTCTCTTTTTCTCTCTCTCTCTCTTTCTCTCTTTCTTTCTCCATCTCACCTGTCTTTGCGCAAAATCCGACAGTACTCGGCAACATCCTTTTCTTCTTCCAGTCCGTCGCGGGCTTCCGAAACACTTCGAACTTGCACCGCATTAACGGCGGCCGTGCACACGGAGGAAGCAGTAGCTCGCTCGCGCGTAAACGAATTCGTAACGTTTCTTCCAGGTCTTTCTCTCTCTCTCTTTCTCTCTCTCTCTCTTTTTGAACGAGAAGAACGCTGTTTCTTATAAGGATGTTGAATTGGCCCGCGCGCGTTGTGAAGAAATAACAGGCGGAAGAAACGCGGCGGGCGGAAAATACAGCGGGCGCTCGTTATAAACCGGGTTTAGGAAGCAGAAAAATGCATTCCGCCGCGCGTACGAGACGCCTTATTTGAGGATATTAATTCCCACAAGAGAGAAGCCTGCTCTCTTTCTTGCCGGCCGAAGTAGACGCGCGTTCTAAGGGAGATACGACTGCGAAAACCATTGACTCAACAGCGAAACTCATTGCTGAGGGTAGTCGGAGGACGTACGTATGGCCCACTGAAAATCGCGACGCTTTGATTAAAAATTCATCTCTTGGTTCTAGAATCAGGCTGGTCCCGACCAGTTGCCTGGTACAGAGTGATGTTATCACCTAATTATTGTAATTATTAATAAAGTTCTAAATATTAATAATGAAATTTCGATTGCTATGTTGCGTTATATAACCTATCAGGATAATACCATCTTGTACAAACCAGATAAGTGATTAAGACCAGCCTGATCAGGACCACGGGATAAACTTGTAGTCGGAGCGGTGCTCTCGAGATCTCACTGGTTGACCATAAGCCGCCGCGGAGAGAGGAATCGGACGATGCACAATCGCGGGCAACGGCACGGCTAATAATCTGGCCGAACAATCGCGCTCTGTGAAAATTTATTCTTCTCATACATACGTGACTTCTCTATTAGCGGCTTACATTATGAACGAAAACCGGCGATCAGTATGCGTGACGGGCGCATTAATTAATGGAAAAGCGGCGGCTTTAATAGAGCGACAGGTTGATAATAATATAGCGCGCGCGCTTACTTGCTAATGGTTTTCTATCGTGGGGGCGTAAGGGAATAATTAATTCATTACAAGCGATCGCGCATTGATTAAAGTTCGCCGCAGTGGCGGACGTATTCGGCCGGCGTGCAGCGTAATTCGCGAAATAATTGGCTTACAATCAGCTTTAAAAACACAGCGGCGGTCGGCTCTGTCAGATACAAAGTATTTGTGCAATTGTTATTGTCGTTATTCGAAGCGTGAAGTTTATACTTAACGCATCGGTGAATCGCGCGCGCGCACCGACGTTCAGTCGCCATCGATAAATATGGGATTATGATCATGAAATATCAGCCGAGTAAATAAAATGCCGTTATGCGACTGATAAGATCTCGCGCGGTCATTAGGCACACTTTGATGAAGATATTTATCTATCAGGTTCGAAAAATTAAACAAGCCGCTACGCCCACGCTGTAACAAATACACATTGGCGCGCGCCCGGGTCGGTTCTCCTAAATTATGAAATGTCTAATTATACCGCAACGAGGGCTTTTCTCTCTCGTATGCACACATACGCGCTGAATAAATATACGTGCGTCCCAGCAATTAAGCGATACAGAAGTTGCCGAGATTCGTGCGTGTTCAGCGTACATTCAGCGACGGCATAAATTCGTACGTTTACGGCGCGTCTTGACGGTGAGGAACGCGACCCTGGAGGCAACAATTTCCTTTAATCGGCACGGGAGCGCGCATAATTGCGCTCTCCATACTCGTGTACACGTTCGCCCAATCAACGGCTGTGTGATATGCCAGCTGGTGCAAAATCGTGTGTCCCTATTCGACATCTGAATACCGGAAATTAAACTAACAGAATCGATTATAGTAACATTAAGGAACAATATTAATTGTAGGACTACCTCTAATGAAATTAGACTTCCTCTAATTAATGTCTCCGCAGAAATCTGAATCAAAATGTAGAATCCGTTATAAGCCGCGAAAATAGCGCTTTTTCATGCTCCTCGTATTACCCCGCACATTAATGTGATGGTGCTGGACAGATAGAAATTTTTGTCTCTCGCTTGGTCTATTTTCATCGCGTTTATTTCTTTGGATGCTTTTTATGGTCGACATTTTCCTTAGGCGCTCATAATATTTCGCTTAAAATGTCATATAAAGCTCGCGGTTACAAAAAAGCGCTCGACGCGCGAGAGCACTTAGAACAATTGGCATAAAATGTAAACTCATCGCCAACAGTCGTCGTTATCAATGAGAGTCGGGCAATCACACAATCAAAACATTCGACACTTTCTAGGTGATTATATTTACCTTTGCGTCTTGCGGATTTTTTTCAGAATCCATTCCGGGCCGGCGAGCGACACGTACACAAAGGACTACGTGTGTGTACGTTGTTCATTATTCATCTACACAATCAAAACATTCAAAACCTTCAGGGCCTTGTGCCTGGCGGGCTTTTCCGGATGTTTCCATTCAGTCCCGGGCCGGCGAGCAATACACAACGAACTACGTGTGTCAGTACGTTATTGTTCTCGAGTGATTAGACTATTTCGTTGATATTTAGAGACACAGCATTAGTCTCTCGTCGGCATCGCGTTATTTAACACGCATTATTTGCTTTCGATTAAATCGTGTCTACGCGAGTGTCAATATTAGTGCCACGACGAAGCAGCCAGGATGCTGGGCTGAGAAGACAGAATGGAGGATTCAGCACACCAGGACGCGGACAACGACGACACATCATATATTTTCAAGGTGTGCCAAGTCATTTATTACAAAGTTTCGTTTTTTAACGGACGTTTGACAAATTTACCGGGAATCGAGAAACACCCGAGTCGAAATTTAGGCCGGCATTCATAGTTTGTTGTCACTTGATATATAATTATAGCTTCATTGATCTCCGATTAATTGTCTACCTATATCTAATTATTACACTATTTTATTTAATAAACATTGATTCAAAGAGACAAATAACAGTCCATGAATCGCAATCAAAGATCTTAAATAATTTACAACTCTCTATGAGTACCGGCCTTAAAATATAATATAAATCTCACAATTGCTTATTTTTATGTTTAATAATGCTTCTTTGGCCGCCAATCTTCTTGACATTAGTTATTTCATTATTTAGTCCTTTTTCACTTCTCTTTAACTTTTATTATTGTATCGAACTTAGAGTTAAATCTCTATATTGATAAACAGCATTATTAGACACATAACTGTTATTTTTATCTTTCAGCTTTATACCAGGCTCTTTTAAGAGCTACAAATCTCATCAAAACTTCCATAAAAAAAGAAAGAAAGGAAAAAAGAAAAAAAGAAAAGGAAAAAAGAAAAAAGAAAAAGAAAAAGAAGAAAAAAAATTAGGAAGAGGTGAGATTAGCGTTTTATTCTCTTCACGTATTAATCCTTACTAAATAATTTAACATTTACTTATCGTATCTAAAAAATCTACATAAATCTTGCTCGAATATATAGCCGTAACTGTCATACTCGTTAACTGCCAATCTCATGTCTATATTTGCCAATTATTATGAATTATTATGCAACTATCGTGAATGGTAACTGGCAAATGGTTTTTATGCATCGAATGCACTCATGTATAAAATTTTGGCGACATTTCCACCATGGAAAGAGATCCATCAAGAGATCACTTTACTTAAGGTAGGTGCTAAGATAAATGCTGAGGTAGGTGCTAAGGTAGGTATTGAGGACGTCACCTGTAATTCATGTTTTGATCTCGTTTCTGGTCGAAAAGCCGTCGATTAACGTACATATTCCTACAAATATAGCTACATTTCGCTCGAATGTAGTCACATTTTACGCAACTCCAATCGCATGCACGCGTTTGTCAATTAACGTAATAGCGTTTTTTTCCGATCAGTGCAGAGCAACTATCGTAAATGGCAATGTTACGAGTGTTGGTTTTGTGCATTCGATGCATTCGTGTGTTTAACTATTCTGACATTTTCTCCGCGCAGTGAAGGCTTTGATCACGTCGTGCATTTTGTAGACTCTGCCATTTTGTTCGGAAACATTAAGTTGAACGTCGGATCTCAAATCTTCATCGACGAATTGCGATTTTTTCATAGTAAATTTCAGGCTCACAGAAAAATGACATTCTACTGCTCAGAAAAAAACGATTACTCAGTTTATGAATATCTTTTTTTAAGTAATTATTATCTTCAACAAAGAATATTTTCTTGTTAAAATTCTCAAAATATCCTCATCACAAATTTATGAAAAGTTTATGTAGAAGAATTTTTATTCTTTTTACAAGAATATTAAAAAGTTGTAAAAAGATTAGCTCGATTTTATGCAAATCGAATTTCTGTTTTAATTTAATATTTTTAGTTAAAATACTAAACTTACTTCAGAATATATTTTTAATAAATTTGATATTTATGATGAACTTATGGTATAAATTTTTGAATAGATAAGCTTTTAAAATACTTTGGAATGTAACATTTACTTGAATGCAGTATACATTTTTCTGTGCGCAGTTAAACGTAAAATTTAATTAAAATATGTTAAGATAATTGAATATTAAATAACTAAAAAATAATTAAAATTGAAAAAATAAATGAAATAATTAATTATAATAAATTAAATATATAATAAACATGAAATTATTTTTGAACGAGTGCTTCTCTTCGAGCTTCTGTAACATCGAGAAAACGATAGTGAATAACCATCAGCACACAGCATCAAGGTAAGTCAATAGCTCCTACATGTACAGATTCCTCATTGACTCTTCAAGTTCAATGGAATCTGCAGAGTTGATGTGGAATCAAAATTTCGACTCGGGTAAACGCAAGTCCTTCTTTACGTCTCTAAATGGAAAGAACGGCAAATTACGATTTATAGTATCACACACAAAGGAACATGACAATCTATAAACCTTACACGGAGAGAATATTATGGTTCTTTTTCATATCAGAATTTTACAATGTTTTCAGTAGCCCATGAAAATAAACTGTCAGTAAAGTCTATCTTGCTCTAAGGGACATAGTCAATTTTGCTAGAAACATAATAGATTTCGCTAGAAGCACAGCAAGTGTTTTAACAGCACATTTCAGTTCTTAAAATATGAGTAGCATATATGAAATGAAAAGATAACGAATTACTGCAGAATGTCGGTCTGTTTCTCGGTTAAAAAAAGGTCCTACACTAATTTATACTGTAAAATTCTCTCCGCGCACATCTAGAGATTCTTCATTGGGCTACAAGTTCGACTACAAGTTCAACGATATTCGTACGCTTAACACGGAATCTAATTTCTGACACGGGAAGGAAAAGTGGAATCTCCGAAGAGAGTATGAACAATGTCTTGTAAATTAAACATCACCGTTAATTTGAATAGGACTAAGTCATCGAGGCACGAATGAATCGAAATCCAAAAGCCGAGAAGTCGCGGCAAACGCCGGCCTCACGTAGTTAAAAGCGATGAATCGACCGTGCGTTCGACGCGGAGAAGCTTGTTCGAGCATACGGGCGGTTCCGGAACACCCCGTATACGCGCGCACGTATTCCAGGCGAGAAGGCACGTAAATGCCTTCGCCCGGTTGATTGAAATTTATGTTTTAATTCATAGTCGAATAGGCGGGAATGGCAAACAACGCGCGCGCGAACGCCGCTCTCGTCGACGATGGACCGAGCGAACGGTGGAACGAGAGGAAACAGAAAGGGATAACGCGAACAAGAGAGAAAGGGGAAGTGAGAGAAAGAGAGGCCGGAGGATGCATGGGAGGCATGGGTGCGGGGGAAGGGGAGGACGGGTCATCTCGTTTCTCTGTTTGCTGTTAATTTACAGTGACGCGCCGCGGCTGAGTGCGTCCGGCGCTAATAAATTTCTAGAGCCACCCCGGCAACTCGACACCCCCGCACTTTTTCCGCACCCCCGTCGCCACCTCCTCCTCTTCCTCGTCCTCCTGCTCCTCCTCTCTTGACCCTTTTTCTCCCTCGCGATCTACCGCAGCGACGAGATATTCCGGCCGCATTGAACATCCCGTCGGCGCCGTGCCGACCGATGTAACAGCTCCGGAGAAAAAGCGGCCTGTAAACGTGACGAGTGACCGCACGCGGGATTTTGTGTGCTCGATCAAATCGTAACCATTACTAGTTCGTTCATTTACGAGTTCGGAGATTTCATTTTAATCGCGCGCGTGCACGTAGCACAGCATTTCAATTTTGTCAACTAATCGCGACGACGAGACGCTCGGCTCATTTGCCTCTCTTCTTTCTTTTCGTTTGCCGAATAAGCGGACGATGCTTAGCATACATCGTATTTCGAAAGGAAAAAAGCCCGCAGGGCGATTTTCATTATTTCTGCCCAAAGAAACGTTGACAGTTCGTGAAACTATTTGCGTAGAAAATAGCCAAGCGAGCGTCGAGCGTTGCAAGAATGTTCGGAAAAAGTTTCTCATATTTTTGGAGTACAGTCGGAGGTCGGCGCGCGGTTGAAAGTCACTGTGGAAGTAAGAATGCAAAGACGAGACTGGGCGGTTTCCGGCGGTATAACGAGAGAGATTAATAATTTCAAAGTGCGAATAAATAATTAAAAAGTGAGGAGTGAGCGCTTCGCGAGTTTCGCCGGAACTAGGACTGAAAACGCCCCGGATGATTATAAGTTTCTAGAGTTCTCGTGCTGCTAAAGCGCGCTATCCTCACTTTAAACTCGCTTCCTGCAATTTTTCTACTCTACTTTCTTCATTCGTGGCGTTAACGAGGCTCTAAAACTGCGTCATTACTATATCGGGATAAAGCAACTTTTCCCGTTATTGCTATAATTTTCACATGGCACAAGATAGTAATACGGCCCTTCTCGCGAAGGCGTTATATCGAGGCGATAACGGCGCGATATCGCGCGCAAGAACCAAATCGCCGAGGACATATTATCTTTTTCTGCTTTGCGAATGGCGGATTTATTAGAGATGGGAGAATTGTGCCGTGTTCTCTCTGTCTCTCTCTTTCTCCTCTCTCTCTTTCTCTCTCCTCTCTCATTCTCTCTCTTTCTTTCTCCACGGCGGTATCCACCGGAGGCGGCAAGCCGTCTCTCTCCTCGATGATTCGCGGAAAACGTGTGAGGCGTCTAATAAAATATACCTGTTGCGTGAATTGCGTTCAATTTACTCCGAAAATTCGCCCCAGGATAATGCTCGGCGCGCGACCTACCGCCGCGCGAAAGCATACGGAAACGTTCCGAACTTTCCCCGCGCGATTCCGCGATTTACTAAATCAAAGCGCGCGCGCCCCGACGCGAACTTTCCGGTTTGTTTCCTCCATCGCGGTAATATCGCGATGATGCGAGATCGCCGGCGAATCGGAGTTCGAGAAAAAGCAATAAAAAGGCGCGGGGCAAACAAAGCGAAGGCCGCCCGGGGACTGTAAATTCTCATCGATGTACACGGCAAAGCACTGTGAGAAGTGGCGTTGCGAGCAAATTGTGCTGGCAGTCAGTATTTTTGCGCGACCAGAGATTTATGACGATCGATACATTTCGCCGAATTTCAGATAATCCGCTCGCTCGTGCCATCCTGAAACGGACGTTCAGGCTCTCCGCAAAGCTAAGACGTTCTCGAAACGATTGCGAAATGCGAAATTGAGTAATATATAGAAAATAGAGTGCCTCGTTATCGAGGAATACGCGCTTGTAAATCGAGCACGATTAAGTTGCGAGACATCGCGAATTTTTCAGACCCAACTTGCGCGATCAACGCGCCGGAGTTTCGTCGAGAATTATTTGCATATTAATACAGATTAATACAGATAATAAATCGCCGTGGAGATATCGAGATTGTTTGATATAAATTTATCACGAGCGCGTCGGGGCTGGCTCGTCGGACGCAATTAAGAGTTAGTTTTCGCGACGCGATCGCGAAGAGTCGCACGCAGCTCTATCGTCGCTTTAAGAGTGCTCGGCGATGTTTAAATTTGCACGGGAAAGGAGCAGCTCGACGATTTTGCGTGGAAGTTTAACCGCTTTCAAATATCTCATTAATTTCTGCCAATGGCAGGCGTAAGTTCGCCGTTCCGCCGCAGTTTCGAAACTCCTGGGAGATCATGCTGCGGGAGCAAAATAAAGAAATGCACGGGGGAACTTTACTCGAGCCATCCCAGCGCGGAGCGACGAGACGAACAGGAAAGAAATAAGGAAAACAAGTATTTCTTCTTTCTCTTGGAACGGAGATGTATATATATATATATACATGTGTGTGTGTGTATGTGTGTGTGTGTGTGTGTACGCGAGCGGATGTATACGAATCGTCGTCCGAAGAAGCGAAACTAATTTTCCAGCGCGGCTGACGGGCGGCAACGCAAGATATGCGAAATGTAAATGCAAATGTCCACGTAGAAAAGGATTTAGACTGTTTCTCCGGAACTTCGGAGATCCGAGCGCGTAAGGAGTGATAAATCGGGATCCGGGCTAGTATACGGCATAAATAGCCGATATGCCGCGGAGATTTTTCTCATGTAAATTTCAGCATTGATTTTTCAATCAATATTTCAGTCTCTCGACAATACGCGTGTTCTCCCATTCTCCTTTCCTTCCTCTCGTTCTGTTTGAATATGTTTAGTTTTTTAGATATATTCTGACAGTATGTTTCATATACGTTTTTCACGTTGATATCAAAAGTTGGAACCGGGGAGGTATTAGTTTTATCAATTTTGGCGAGCGCGCAGGGCTTGTGTGTGTCTCCTTTTTCGGAAAGGAGATAATTTCGGCCGTGGAGAACAAAATTTACCGCGCGTGTATATAAAATATCTCACGCACACACTCGCGCGTAACTTTTGTTATATTTTATATGTCACGCTGTACGCAAAACTCAGAACAGAAAGGACACGTCAGAATTGCGAATGTGCCGGCTTCACTTCAATACGACTCGTATTTCAGCCCGTGTCGTGGAAACTAGGTATAGGCATTGCTTCCAGTTTCCGAAACTATTGTGATGTTTTTGTTTGCGACTACTCGCACGCAAATACGCCCGTTGCTTCCATTCAGTCAGCTCTCAATTTGTGCAAGCGAACCTTTGTTCCTGTATATAAAAAAGAAAAAGAAGAAAGCGACTGACGCGAGCTCTGGCCATGTCTGCGCCAAAAAGTCGTACTTTTCACTCAAGAATTTCAATTATCAAATTTCTCATAGTCGGTAGGAATCATACTTCGTTAACATTGTCGAAATGTCATTTAGAGATTTTTATTTCTCGCCTTGTCGAATAAAAAGTTTTAATTTTTACGTTTTACATTTTACGTTTTGTATTAATTTTCTTTACAGTTTCTTTCTCTTTTCCTCTCTCTCTCTTTCCAACTCAAAGTAACGAGTTCATTTCCTTTCAATTATTTTCACTTGAGAAAATTTCCCTGTTGATTCAGGAACTCCGAGCAATCATCGTACATTGCTCGCAATTGTCCGCGAACTTCTCCATTTTTTCAATTTCCACAGTTTCAACTCACGCGTGAATCATACCCAATTAAACCTCGCCATTTCGCGCCATCAGAAGTTACGCGATCGTGATTTCGGTGAGTTTCCGTGAAAATTTCTACTTTTTACTTTCGCACTCTTCGAACAAAATTGCTCCATTTGCTCTTCGATTGGGATGAATTTTAAGCGAATCGCGCTGAGAAAAAAAAGAGAAAGTAATTCTGCTCCTTTTGTTTGAATATTGTGTATAAGCGATATCGGACAAAAGAGAATACGGTCAAGGTACTACGAGTCGTACTGAACAATCGAGATGACTTCGTTTCTCCGTCGTTACCTTGGAGATAGCGTCAATAATAGAGTGGCCTCAAAGGAGAACGATCGAATTGATCGGACACTCATTACAGGAAGACAAATTTGTCCAGAAGCCATAAATTCGTGAGAATCGTTCGTGCGGAGTAAAGTTCTCGTGAGATCGAAGTTCTGCCGTAGAAACGTCGCAGGTAGGACTGTAGAATCGTAGACTGTAGATCAGCGACGGGCACTTTATCAGCTAAAAGTCGGACACGGTTCGGTGTCGGAAGGACGACTGGGAGAGGAGCAGATTTACATGCGAGCGGCGCATTCGAGACCCGCGACCTTTCGCGTTCAAGGGACATATCGCCCCTTATGGATACGCGCGATAACTCGCATAACTTATGCAATCTCGGCCGCCTCACCATGCAAAGTGGGTTAGTCCGTTATTTCAATGGAACGACGACGGTCCCATGACGATGAAGCTATAAAGGATATGAAAGTACGAGGGTAAACTTCACATCGCTCGCAATTATAGGGAATGACGCACGTGTGCCAAGAGAACACGCTGTATTTCGAAAAGGGATATACCGGCTCGTTCAAAAACTCAATTCCATTTTCTGTCCTTTTCGACGACCAATTGCGCACGAGTATGCGAATACTGTCGTAACGTTGGCAAAAGGTAGATGAGTAGATAGATAGATACTTAATTACGTTTATTATCACTTAGAGTTTTGCTCTAAGAGCGTGTATAAAATAGATGAGAAACTTTTTGAGATATATTAAATAAAAAATAAAATAAGAACAAAGAGACAAAAGAAATTAAATATGATACATGCGTTATATGCGTTAGAGATAGACAGAATAATAGATAAACGCTTTCATTGGATCATAGATAATGATGGTGATTACTTGGAAAAATTTCTGATGAAAAATTTCTCTCCACTGAATGCAGTAAAGTCGAGTTGGACTCAAAAAATCAGAAAAATTTGTTGCAATTTTTTAA
The DNA here is from genome assembly GCF_010583005.1 of Odontomachus brunneus. Taxonomy (NCBI): domain Eukaryota; kingdom Metazoa; phylum Arthropoda; class Insecta; order Hymenoptera; family Formicidae; genus Odontomachus; species Odontomachus brunneus. The sequence continues at coordinate 506,462 of NW_022639634.1, read as the reverse complement.
CTAAATTAGACTTTATTCGTTGGGGAAAGAATTCTTTTTCAGTCAAATAATTATCGTCGATCACATCGAATTTTTTGATCTGTGTAGTAAACAGGTTTTAAGGAGAGAGTGAGATTATCAATGATTATTTAGTCGTATAAAACAACGTATCAAACATGCTCTTTTAATTTTAATATTTTTTTCATCTACATTGATTTCTTAATTATTTCACCGACTGCTATTCTCAATTCTCCTATACAATTCGCTGGCATTTCAAATAACTTCCTCTCTTCCTGTTTATTTTCACTATGCTTCCAGTCTCGTTACCAAATACGCATCGTGACTCGAGCCGGGAAAACAATCAACGGGACGGAAGATCGCGGCAGGGCGCGTCCCCGTTGTCGCCGTCATCGTCGTTGTCGTCGTCGTTTTCAATCGGCGAACGCAGGTTCAAATCGCCCGTAGCCTTTATCAACGGGATTTAATTAACTCTCGAGGAAAGTAATAATGGCGCATTTTACATAAACTCCCGCGGCGGCGAGAGAGCGCTGAGGAGTGTCACCTGGGACATCGATTCATTCGGGAAACGCGGCCTCGTTATTGCGTCGTTCCTAGGTGGGATAACAAAGCGCAGCTGCGATATCGCCGTCTGAAACAGTCCCCGAGTTCTCCGGCCGCGTACTCGCGACGAGTATCGAACGTATAATAACTCCATCGTGCTCTCGGCGTTTCCTATCTCGCCAATTGCAGGCGGCGGTCGAAGTTTTAAGAGAAGACCCCTCTCCTCGTCCCTCTTCCGGCCCACCAGCGAGTTCGTAAAACGAGACTCGCGATCGTTTCTCTGTTTTATCTTGTCTCTCGCTGATTATATTCACCGGGTTTCATCTCGAATGCGTTTACATTTCGCATTCTCCTATACTCTGCTTCTCTGCATCTGTGCTCACTAAATGTCACATTTGCATGTGACAAACTGATACATTTATTATTATATGTTACGCTATTAATGCAGCATTGATCTACCAATGCAATATTCTGTATATAGCATCAACCTCTTTAGTGACTGCGCGCTTCTCCATAGGATGGTTCTTATTCTTTTTAAATGAGCACATCTAGATTTTTCTTTTCTTCATTGAAAAGTAGAATATATTTAACTTTCACTTGTAATTGCCAAGTGAATTAAGAAAAATACAATAGTTTCAGTAAATAAAAAGAACTTAATATCTTATCACGAAACTTTTTTGGGCATACCTTAATCCTACTTAATCCTTAATTCGTGATTAATCCGTGATTTTTACATATATAGTCTTCCATTTTTGTCCATGTTCCATTTTAAGTAATTATAAATCAAGATACGTTTTAAATATAAAATAATAATTTTTGAGCATAGCAAATTAAAAGCATGTATTTAAGAAATGCTTCATATTGATTTCCACATGTTCGCTTAAGGGTTGAGGGAGTAATAGCACTTCGATTATCATTTAATTGTCATGAAATTTAACGTTGATCTATACTTACATCAAGAGCTGACGACAATTGTGAGATATCCAGGTATTGTCCATGCACTGTGAGGAAAAAAAGTTTCGCTAATTTAACAAAATGCCGGTATCTGACCCCATAATGGAGATAGATGATTTGTTCAAATTTACTACTCTAAGCAACACTTGTTGCTTAGGGCAACAATGGAGACGTAAACTGACCTAATCGAAACAGACAAGAACGAATGTAACTAGTATCTCGGGCAATGTATGTGCTTGTAAAAATGTGAAGAATGATGAGAAATGATTTGCGAAGGTAATCAAACAGCAAACGTGCTCTTGTTCCACGATAACCGAGGCTTTTTCCTCAGTGTGAACATGCCACGCGATATATCGTGTCCGCAGAGTACGGAGATCCGCGAAATGGGCGCGAAAAATTGGCGCGATCGTCGGCCGTGCGCGCGGGCGCAACGACGGCCGTCGTAGAGCGGCGCGGCGAGTCCAAGTTTGATTAAGTGGCGGCCGTTAGCCGCGTGCACCAGTATTAGCGAACTTGCCGAGAACTTGTTCATTAATGGATCGGGGCTCTCCCGGACGCCTTGGGTAAATCCACGCTGTAATCCGACGGGCGAGCTCGTCGGACGGCAATTGAAACTGCCAACGGCAGCCGAACTGCCGTCCCGGGTCGCCCGCAAGTAATATACGCGCGTATAATTAGTTGCGTCGCACACTCGATAGCGCGCTCCGTCGGGGTGATTTGTTGGACATGGTAATTTTATCGCTCGCGTGTATGTCCACGTGGCGTGTTTCCGCCGAACGAGGCCGCGCAGAGATTGCGGATGCTCGCTACGGCGCGCTCGATGCTAACGAGGATCGATATTTGGCTGTCGGCGATCTTGTGTGAACTGACCTCTCGTCGGTATTGACAATTAATATTGTGTCTTAAGAGGATGCTGGAGTTGATGATGAGCTCGAAAAAATGTCGATAACGTAGAAGGGATCGCGTTCTCTTCACGCCAGCAGAAAACACGCATACATAAAAATCATCTGCAAACTTTTCGTATACTTTTCAGCTCCCACATTCAGCTGTAAAAATACAGAAATAAAAATTCGAAATTTTCGTTAGCAGAGAAAACGCGGTACGTACCTTTGCTTCAGTTTTAAGCTCTGCATAACTTTTGTATTAAGTACAAAATACTTACACCAACTAACAGTTCGACATGTCGATTTCAAGATTTTGTATTGTTTCCATCGCGCATTGATCAATACTCCAACTCATTACTGCGCATACTTTCAGTGTGCAAAAGCGTTTGTAATACTGTGCAGCCGATATACGTAAATCTTGCAGAAGTCGGTATTTGGCCGGTAAAGTTTTCAGGCATGGTATTCGAGCGCGCTATCGTTCTCGCGAAGCGCATTGTTGTCACGATGTACGGTAAGGAAAGCACCCTCGAAAATATCGTTAGCGTATCCTCAGCTCGCGTTACGTTCGAAATACGGTCGGCCGGTCGGTTGGTCGGTCGGTAGACAACGGAAATTGATGATGACAGAAGAGCGGGAACTTCACCGTCCGGAAATTAGTGACTCGAAGTAGAACACGGAGAGCACAGGTGCGCCAGATAAAAATATTAGAGGAAACTCCGCTGCTATTGCCGGTCTACGCGATTATCGACCACACAGATCGGCGGGTTTGCTCACTGTGCAATTTCTGAACGCACGACGATCTATCTCTCGCCGGATCGAGTATTAAAATTACGCAATATCGAGTAAACTCCACTTACCTGCCGAGTTTTCTTGTACTTTTATCAGTATGTCGTTTCTCTCTTCATTACACTGGTCGTATTTTGATGACAAAATTAAATCATACAAATTATATCAGTGAAAAACATCCCATGAAAACATTAAAGAACTAAACTACATATAACGATTTCAACCACGAAAGAGTGTTTCGCCAGTTGAGTGACAACTGACGTGTGATTGGCCGCAGAATCGGAAATTGCTGAGATAGATGACAGTCGCGGATTTTCAAACGTCGATAAATCACGGGATCCGGGACGAAGAGGATGCCGGAGGGAGGAGATGAGAATCGATCAATGAAATGCACACATGTTAGAAAAACATTTACATATTTATATATATAAAATATAATACAATTTGTTACAGTGTGTAGATGATAGTGTAGCGTTTAGATGTTAATATCGAGTGTAAATCGGGTAGGTATAAATCTAAGAGCATTATGGAAGGATAGGGCGTTCGGTGTATGTATATTATAAAGATATAAGACGCTGTTCAGCCACACCTATCCGCAGTAGGTATCGAATGTGTGTGTGTAAGGTGCCTATGAGGTTCGCGTCGGACGTCGTTTAAATCTAAAAACTATATACAGGACATTCTATATTTACACGCACACGCTATCCGCCCGATTTCCCTTATATGCACTCTCTCGCGTTTACGCATTACCGCTTCGATCGCCATACGCTGTCTTTGCTCTCCGACAAAGGGCGCGCAAAACTCGCGGAGAGCCGGCGATCGCTAAATCCTCTACGTACAGTACATACATTTTCGATTTCCCGGCCTTCACCACATACTCGTCGAGCCCGCGGCGACCTCGAACGTCGACGTCGATCGACTTTGCGCGCACTCGCGCTCCAAACGGGGAATCGTATCCCACTCGAATTCGGTTCGGTACTCCCGGTGGAATAAACATTTTTGTTGGGAAGTGGTGGAAGGTGACGTCGCTACTTCGAGACGCCGCGAGGCGATTCGATTTTCCGCTGCCGTCGTTGTCGTCGTCGCCGCTGTCGTCTTCACCGCGACGAGGATTTTGCATTCGAGAAAAGGGGGAATATATTCTGTTGACTCTGCGGTTATTCTCCGCGCGCGCGCGATTCCCGTGTAATAACTCCGTTCGCCGGAAACACGCGTGTTCTAATTTGCGAGAAAAGAGGGACGCGGATATACGAGTCGTTGGAAAAGTGCACGGCTTAATAGAGAGATAGCGCGAACTTAGTCGAATCTCTTTATTACTCATATCTCAGAGTCTTTCTTCAATAAGTTGAAAGTGATCTGATGATTAGTGTTTGGGTGACGGTGCGCCAAAGTGGAACGCCTCGAGTGTCTCGGTGCGTGTTCATTGTTTCACGGCTTGGCTTGTTTTTAGAGTGAAATGGTAGAACCAGGTATCATCGACAGTTATGAGTCGGTGCTGAAAGTCCCTCAGACTGCGACAAAAGCATACCAGGAGAAACAATGAAACTGTTGAGCTGAGTGTTTGCTGGTGTGACCAAACGCAGGATCCGTCGCTCGCAGAGCTCACTTTGGCGCACTGTGAGACCAAGACCAATGGACAAATCGCTCCATACTATCACACTTAGCTAATGAAAGAAGGCGCTGTCATACGGTACTCTCTTAACCCTTTCAGTCTTAAGAGTGAAATTTTGAATTTATTTATATTAGGGCATTTCTATGACTTAGAATATACATAAAATTCAAAAATATACAAAAATTTTTTTCAAAAATTTGCCATTTTCAAAAAACAAAGCAAGGTTCGCAAGATTTGCAACTACTTGAAGCTCCGTAATGGAGAATAGAACATTCATAATCGTATGGTGTCGGACTGAATCACTTAGCGAGAGCGGGGGAAAAGATAGAGTGGCAAAACCTGACCCACACAATTGTGGATATAGGGACTGAAAGAGTTAAAGTAAATCAGTGAATAATCACTGATATCAGTTATAAGTATAGCATTGAGCACTTTCAGTTCAACACTTATAACTGCAAATCAGTGTATATTCACTGTTTTCAGATGTTTCACTGATTCATTTTAAGAGAGTAGATGGAGATTTAACCAAGTTCTCGCGCCATTTCCGTAGGTCACGTGTTTTTTTTTTTCCGAACGACCCACGTATATATTTCACGATCGGGTGTTGAAGAAGCGATCGATATCTCGAAAGGACAAATTCGCTCCGGAGAAAACGTGTCGCCGGTCACGCGTCGTCGAGGAGGTGGTGAACACCGGCAATCTCGTGACGGAAAAGAAGATCGTCTAATATACGCCTACGTACGATACAAGATCATCGAGTATAAATGGCGCAATATAACGACGCTCTACCGTTATATCTAAACGTAATTCATTAATTAGCCCACTTTAAAGGACATTTACTCGTGACGCTTTTTTTCGCTTGATTGTTCTGTTCATATCACCGGCGGTACCTAGCACCCATCCGCGTCGCCGACGATCCGCGACGGCGGATCGCCCCCGATTGCCGTCGTCGGCTCATCGCCGACGAGAATTATCGACTCACCAAGAACGAGGACGAGACACCGCGTCGTCCTCGCTCATTGCGCAACGATGCTTACGAGCCCGTTCCCGACGAAGCCAAAGATCGCCCGACATTCAGCGAATCCTAGGACGCGTAACGGAGTGAGAGAGAAGAAAGAGGGAGGGATGGAGGAGTAAAAAAAGGAAAAGAGAGAAGATAATACAGCGAAAAAACTGTGGTGAAATCGGTCGAAAGGTTTAGCTAACACTTTCAATCGCCAAACTGGTCTCGTTGAGATCGATCAGACGCGCGCATTGTCGACTTATCTCGAGGAAAAAGGAAAGCATGTCAACGTGTCGGATATAAAACCGCGATGCTAATTTGGGTATTCGATATATCAGAGGATTTCGAAAAATTGACCCGAATAAAATAACACGTCCTCATAACAATAACATAAACCCTCACAGCTTTTAGTTACTAGCTTAGCTTTGAACTAAACCTTGTTTAGCTACGAACTGAATCTTGACGACTAAAACAAGACAACTGAACGCGGATGATTGCTTCTGAAGGAAGTTTCAATCTTTCGGTTTATCTTTCAGGTGTACACAGTGTAAAAACGCGAGCACGGCGCATATCCCGTATGTGTGTGTGTCCTTATTTAACGGATCGTCGATGTAAACATTCCGTTTGGAGCCGACGAATTTCTCGAAAAATATCGAGTAACTCTCCGCAGCGGAAGCTCGCGCTCGCGGCTAACGGTTTATCGGTGAAAAAAGCGAGGGAGAGAGAGGGGAAAAAGGAAAAAAAAATAGCCGGCCGCGGTGTAGCCGTCTCTTTGCGTATAATAATTGTCCGGCGTGTGCCGTCGTGAGTTATCGAAAATAGTTGGCCGAACAACTATGAACCATCGAGCACCGTTGGGAGTCGACGTCATACGCGGATTTATCGTCTGGCAACCGCTTCCTCCCCCCTCATCGCCAGGATATAGTTCTCGCCCGTTCTCGCGGTTGAAACGGGACCGATCGGAACACAATATTCGCGTAAAGCGATATACCGGCAGTTCTCGGCAATTTCGACTCGACAAGTACAGCGCGTGGTCACCAGCGAATGACCTCCGCGCCGCTGGTGACCCTTAAGTGGTCGATGGCGATCGGAGACCGCGTTGTCTCGTAATACACGGAAAAAGCAACTCCGTTAGAGCGTAACTGAATTCTCTGTTACTTGGGGGGAGGGGGGACCAGATGAAAAACTCGCTCGTGGGAACAAAGACTCCCTGTAGGAGCTTTCCGCTCAGCCAATTGCTCTCGGTTATCTTGACTCGAGTTTTCATGCAGCTGTGAACGTTCTCGGATGAGCGTTTTCAACTCACAGTACTCGGGGATATTGTTACTCGCCAGTTTCTCGCCTGGTACCCACGCGCACCAACTGAAATCTTTTTTCTTTTCCTTTTCCGCATACGAACAAAATTGCCTCACACGGAGATAACACTTTTCCGCCTTCCGCTCTTTCGTTTTTCTCTTTTTTTGCAAATTTCCATTTGCGCATAAGCTACGTCGCAATTGTAAGTCGCTCATCGACGCGATGTGTGGTTCCGTCGCTGTAACCTTACCTTTCCCTGGCTCGTATTTTCGCTGATAAATTTCATTCACTTTTGGCGGGGAAATGTGGGTTCATACTATGCTCTGCAACTAAATGGGGCGTCGCAACATGATATTCTCGGCAAAGTTGTCGCGACTACTTAAGGGTTAAGGTACGGCCACTCGATTGCTCCTAGAGTCTTCTCTATACATACACACGCGCGCGCACACACACACAGACAGATTTCCCTATGACATTTACGAATTACCAGTTAGTATTAAATTGTAAAACGTAGCTACGTGTCCGATTACCGATTAGTCGCGCTACGTTGAGACTTGGCTACATTAGAAGGGGATGGGGAGGAGGAAGGAGCGCAACTCTTTCCGATCTAACACCGAAAAACGTGAGGTGCCGAAAAGGTGGAGAAGTAGACGCGAAAGGAAAAGTTATTCAAATAATTCGGAGATGACTTGACCAACAGAGCTCCCCGTTATTTTCTTTTTGTTTTACGCTTTTTTTTTTGGTTTTTTCTTATTTATTTATTTTTTTGCTTTTCTCCTATTAATACCGCACGGTGCAAAGTTGAAGTAACGGTAATGGCGCGTGTTCGGGGACACCTCCGTTTCGTTTGATTTCAAAGTGAAATAGAGTAAAGAACAAATCCGAGTCGAGAGAGAGAGTCATTTAAATGGAAATTATCGGGAGAAGCTTTCGAGTCGAATGCAAATCGCGATGCAGATTGTATCGATCAAAAACGTTGGTTCAATCCCCGGACGTTGGCGAGTTCACTAGGCACGTCGTAGACATATATTTATTCGCATCGTGTAACCGATACAAGCACGTACGGCTAACGATAATAACGATTACGATCAGAGAGAATGTCTGGTAATATTGACTGCAAACCATAAGCTCTCTGGTGTGGAATAAACGCGACTTTGGTAGAATCGGATAGATTCCGTTTCCGAGGTGATAACACCTCGCGAAGTGTTGCATTGTAACGCCGGAGACAGACTGGATCGTGGCTTTCGCGAAAATCATAATCGCTAATTCAGCTTTTACCCTTACTGATCGATCGATCGCAAATTATCGCACGGTCAAACGCACATCGATCACTCCTCGATCGACGATCGTTGCGGATCATCACCGGATAATTAAAGTCACACCTGTGCCGGAGACAGTGTCTGCCTGCGATGCGTCAGACTCGTCGAAAATCTCGTGAGTGCGAGGGTGTGTGTTGACGCGTGTTTATATGTAACATTGTAGGAAAGAGAGAGATGTGTCGGGTCGCGCAAGTAATCGCTTTATACATTAAATAAAGAATAAATAACCGCCCGTGCACGGATCGACGAGCATTTTGGACAAGCGCGTGAATAACGTTACACGTAATAAACTGTACAGAATATTACAAAGAGTTGTCGGGTATGTATAATATGTATATTTATATATATATGTATAGTGTGTGTTTCTCTATTTATATATTTATATATAAACGTTGGTTAAGTAACACCAGTCGCGAAACGCTCAACGAAAGAGAATATTACTGTTCCTGCAACGAGACTTAGATTCTCGCACGGAATTGCCATCGCGTGCAAATCAACCAATGCTTATACGATCATTGTTCGAGTAATAAAAATGAAAAACGTCGCTATCACTATCGCTACCATCTAGTCAACAAAATGTACAGACTTGGGTGGGAACCGTGCGAGCGCGACTCGTTTCGTGGCCATCGAAATCATCGTGACTCGTCCGAGCAAAATAATGTTCCTCGGGAATCGAGATTCTCACTTCCATAAAAACGAAATAAAATCTCGCGAGCAATCTCTTCATGATAAATAAAAGTGCGTTGAAAAAAAGCGATAATGTACGTTAATTCTGGCTGCTATTTAACTAATAATTTCTTTTTTAATTATTTCGTTGCGTGTGAGAGAAATTCATAAGATTCTAAACTAAAACATCAATTCGACAACTTTGCATATTTATTATTTCTTCTGTGGATTCTCGACTCGACTTTCTTTGCTTCATGGAAAGGCAATATCTGGAGGAAAATTTCTTCTCGTGCTCCGAACGAACCTACGACTAAATTCAAATCGGAACCGCGGCAAACTCAGTCGCTGTGTCCTCTCCAACGGGAGAGAAACATAATCCTTAGCCCGCTTCGAAAATCGCGACGCCTCGCCCGGTTCCCGAACAGCAAATAAACAGCCAACAATTAAGCTCTCTCGTAAGAAGCTTGAAAGTAATTCGCGTCGAGACGCGGACGATACGCGAAAATTCGCATATTAGGGTATCTCTCGCTCGGGGTCGTCGGCCGATAAGGTCGCGCGCAATGAAAAATCAAACGGCATTCTCTCTACGCGTTCATTATTAAATGTCATCTCCTCCGCCCATCGAGATGGATCAGATACATTTTAATGCTGCCTGAAAGTAGCTTCGGTTCGTGACACAGCGCGAGATAACCATCGCGGAATCGATGACGGTAGAATCACGACAATGAATCACATTGGGTGATGACAGTGAGTGGCAGCTTTATCGGGCAGTGTGATCGCGGGAGATTAACTAATGAACTAAAACTGTAAATGAATAGTGAAGTCACCAGTGCCGCAACGTTTGTATCCCGCCGCGTCGCTCACGGGAGATGAGTAGTTCGATCGTTATCAATCCGTAGATTGTTAAACTGTACGAATCAACGGTTGCATTCTACAACCGAGTTGTATTCACGGATCGTAAGCCAATCAAAACGCGCCGCAAACAATTTTCTTCGCGATACTTTGTTTGGATAATCGCTGCCTCTTTCTCGGGTCACGCAATATGTGTATCGCCGCGAGTAAATTTCGTTTGTTCTTCTCGTGATCGAGATACTGTGTGTCGACTATGCTTTTGCATAAAATACTGTTACGGACCCAAAAGCTTTGGAATTATCGATCTCTTGATTTATCAGAGAGAGAGAGAGCTCGAGATTTGCCTTGACAAATCGATTTTTTCACTTTATAAAGATCTCTTGACATTATTAATACATACAATCGAGACATACACAAAAATTCTGCAATTATTGTCTCTTGATTTATCAAAGAGTTCGAGATTTATCTCGAGATTTATCTCGATAAATAAAAAAATCTCCTAAACTTTTAATTTTATTAAAAATCTATTAAGTCGATAATATTAACACAAATCAACGAGTCGAGACTGATCTCGATGAATGAAAAGATTTTGTGATATCTTAATTTTGTTACAAATCTCTCGCTATTATCAATACATGTCGAAGCGAGACGGCGAATGTACACCGGAATAGAGAAAGCCGCGGCGATATTTATTTTCGCCGTCGAGATGCAGCTTACACTTCGACTTGGACGCGTCGCCAATGCACACGCGACACGGCCAACGAGCTCGCATCCGAGAAATATCCCGCCAGGTCAGTGGTCCCGCGCGCGAACGCACGGAACAGCACGGATTTTCTACGCGATAGCGTATCTCGAGTGCGCGATAAACGCGACAGTCCCGGGTTTAAATAATAATACGTGTGACGCTCAAACGAGAGAATCGTCGTGACGCACGGTGTTGTTACGCGCGGACTGGGACACGTCTGTCACGCTCGAAGCACGTCGTATCGCAAACACCTCTCTATTACGTAACAATGGTGCGCGCGCGAGGGCGGAGGTCGCGAAAGAGAAAAGCCGATCGCGAAACAAGGACGCGATAGATCCGATCCTTCGCGCTCGGTTTCACCGCTGGCTAAATTAATGCGTTGCACATCCGCTTCCGCTCAGCGCAGCGTCATTAACTCTCTCACACTCCGCGTCTCACCCCCTTTCCACCCTCTCTTTGCGTCTCTTCCTCCTTCGAGCTTTGCCAAATAATTTTCGAATTCCGGGATGAGAACGTTTCAATAGTCTCTCACCCCAGGTCCCGAAATCGCGCGTGTGCTCGGGGATTAAACTATATACAGAGGAGAATATTGAAGAGTCTAAGACTTTTAGAACGCTCCGTCAAACCAAAAATGTCAGAATGAACTTGCTCGAAATAGACGCGGCGAAAGTGTTCTCTGTACATTTATTTGCTACCTCGTAGATGTTCCCGTAAAAATAGCGGCTACAGCGTACATATATGTGTATGTATACGTATATATAGAGTCATTCTCGTTTCACGATACACGATGAGAGAACGATACGGCAGTTACAGCCTTCTTCTTAAATCAAGACGTCAAATATCACAGAAGCGACAGCTCTACGTGGAGAAACGACTCTAATAATCGACGAAATAATCGGTAGATACGTTCGATTTTTTTTGTGTGTGTTTTACTGTGTCACACCTTTACCGTTCGCGATTCTTCATTTCGACACTGTCCATGACACATAAACTGTAAAGCTACGTTGGAAAGGAGAGAATTAACGTTCCTCGCCGGTGAAACCGAGCACCGTGTACGGCGATGGATGAGAGACGCCCCTCTCATATCTCGATGTGTGTGACGCCACCGTAAAATTACCATAATTTTATTTCAACACCTATATATAAATCGAGATAACGTGGATCCGGTAATTTCCACTACGTCTTCTATGATATATGTATGTATATAGGTTTCACCTACATCCTCCTGACCGAATGGTGATTGCAATTGTCCTTTCCCCCACTCGCAGAAGTGCGGCCGAAGGCTGGCGAACTCTTCGCGATGCGCGCGTGGCCGAAGAGTTTCCGCGCGAGATGCTTATTTCAACCGTCACGTATGAATCCAGTCTCGAAATATTACGTGCGTCAGGAGACGGCGCGATGTAACGTCAGCACCGCGAGATTTCCGAGAGCAATGCTCACGTCGCTTCGTGGAAAATAAACGTCTCCTGTCGTTGTCAGCGCGCGCGCGTCCCGATTGCGTTACGAGCTTCCCCGACTTGGTCGTCGCTGCCACAAATGTGCCGCATTTGCTCGTCCGGACGATAATGAGGAGTCAAAAGAGATGGAAAAATTCCATCGCCGAATAACGCGTCACGACGTGTGCGAAGAGCACGCCAGCAGGTGGCCGGGCCGCGCGCCCACCTTCACGCAACCGTCCACCGCTCCGCAAAGAAGTACCGATCGAATCTGCCGACGAATCCCGGGCGGCTCGTGGAACGATGATAACATCTATATCCTAGCAGCTAAGTTGTCGCGTCGCTGAGATTGGCATGTACTTACATGAACGTACGCGCGCACGCATGCAGCGTGTGCGCGCGTACGCTCCGGTCGTTGCTGGGTTCGCCGCGGGTTCGATCGCGATGGATGACTCCGTCAGGGGTGATCCCGGCACCGAGGGAAATCGGCCGGTCGCGCGGCGACGACGTTCACCTGAACGCGGCGCCGACGGCGACCGTGGCAACGGCGAGGATCATCGCCGCCGAGACCGTGCGGCCGGACGAGCTGCCGGCCGTCGGTCCCGCGTCGCTGCTACGAGACACTTTGCTGCGCACCAGCTGGCCCCGCTCGACCGCGTTCGACTCGTCGCTGTCGGGGTCGACCGGCGCGCCGATGTCGTCGTCTTCGCTCAGCAGCATCGACAGCTTGTTGCGCAGCGGCTTCTTGGCGCAGGGCGCGCTCGCCTCCTCGTATGGCCTGAGGATGCGCGGGTAGTGCACCTCGAGGTTGTCCGTGCCGGGCAGGGCGCCCTTGCCGCTGCCGCAAAGCGGCTTGAACGTGCCGCTGCGGGTGACCTCTTGGAAGCTTTGGAAGTTCGTCACCCAGTCGTAGCCCAACAGACGCTCCTCCAGCGTCAGGCCCGCCAGCTGTTTCGGCTCCTCGATCATCACCGGGCTGGAACCCCTGCTCCAAATTTAAGTGTTTTCGTAGAGTCACTGTTCCTCCTGTCACCGACCTTGCTTTCATATATTTTGCAACTGTTTTTTTACACTCAGTTTTGCACGCTATTCCCGTTATTTCAACGCAATTTTATCCCGGCCTCTCTATTTTTGATATCTTTTTATATCACGTTTTATAGCTCTCGCTCGCTCTCTTGTAAAACGCAATTCGCTTATATGCTTATCTTCTTTTCTAATATTTCGGAATATTTTTTAAACGAGATTTATTAAAAGAATGTATAAAACTTTCTATTTATAGTGAAAGAGACATATTTTCCCGTCGATCTACGTTTATCAGAGTTATGGAAATATGTTAAGAGAGGGACCGCAAGGTCTCGCGAGAGATCGACAGATGCCAAAGAAAGTGTGATAAAGCTGAGGAAAATCACGATGTATCCGATAAGTGTTACGTAACGTTACGTCGAGCAGCATGTCTGCGCCGCGATATAACCGTCGCTCGTTGAGTTAACGACAGTCGGCGCTTTCGTGACGTACAGATTGTCCCTAATAGCCAATTTAGAGCGATCAGAGAGCAAAACGTCGGACGATTGTCGTTTGCATAGGGCCATATAAACGTTCCCGGTGGCAACGTGCGGTGCGACGACTTGCGTGTCGTCTTAATGCGTCATCAAACGTCGCGCAAGCGATGCGTCAAACGCGCGATCGTAACGACAGTTTTAAGAGACGACAAGAATACGAATGGGCCGCGAGGCAGATTTACGTCCAAGATGATAAAATACGATTAATCGAATATCAATGAAAATATTTCCTGAAACTTTATACCTAAAAAAATTTAATCTTATCCTCAGCAGAATCTTCTTATAGCTTCAAGAAAATCCTTCTGAAGTCGTAAGAAAAATAATCTAATACTCAACATAATTAGAGAGGATTTTCCTAAAACTAAAAGAAAGATATTCTAATACTCATAAATAATACTCATAAAACTCTAGTTACATGGTGCTATTTACTGTATTCTAAGCGAAAACTTTTACTGAAAGAATATTTCTTTTCTAATGAAGAAAATTGACTCAATTTATTTAATTAACAGGAATAAAATTCTTTTAAATGTACAAAATTACAAGAAGAGAAGAACATATACAAAAATTGATAAATATATTCATTCGTCGATATATACATCAAATATATACATCACAAGTCCGTGCTTAAAATATTTTTACTAGTTTATTTAGTTTTAGAAGAATGCTCTTCATCTTATATATGAAAGAACTTCGCTAAGGATAAAAGATTAAATTTCTTGGAATGTAACTCTTCTTATATATGTCGTCTCTCGTCGCAGATCGCATAACCATTCTTCGTTGACGACGGTCGCGCGCGAATTAACGAAAGTATTTAGGAACTTACTGCTTTAATTTCTGGATTCCCAAGCTGTGCAGTACGGTCGGTAGCGACGGTAAAGAATAACAGAGAGACAACTCAATGCGCGGATAATAGAGAGCGGACACCAGGCAAGTTTCTTCTCTCGTCCCCAAGCCGCCGAGCGTGATGGCCCCCCGGGTTTCGGACGAGTACGTGCATTCGGCGACCAAGTGATCACCCTGTAATATAAAAAGAATCGCCGAACGTGAGCATCGCCGAGCCATATAACGGAGAATCTTAAAAGTTCGAGGACTTTAGTGCGGTCGATATAATCCGTAATAAAACGAAACAACACCCGCGCCGTTTCGTATAGTCCCCCCTTCCTCCCTCTCTTCCTCCTTTTCTCTCTTTTTCCGGTCGTGTATTATTTCTCAATATAAAATCTACACGAAAAAAAGATATGACGCACATAATCAGAAATATTTAGCTGTGAGCAACACAGTTGCATTATCCCAGTCATCTCTGTGTGATGGTAATGTATGATTGATGGACATGATATAATTGATGTGACTCAGTTAATTTGTCAATCACATCAATCACATCAATGTCATTGCGCGTGATTTGTACTGAGAAAAAAGCCTGGTATTAATTATAATTACATAGAGAAATAATTACTTTATGGTTAAATTAACCATAAAGTAATTTATGGTCAAAGAAACCATTTTTTACTAAATCCTATTATAATGTAACAATCTTACATGCATGTTACAATTACTATTTTTGCGTTAGAATAACAAAAAAAGCTATAATTTTAGTTAAAACAACCATTTTTTCTCTTAGTGTGGCGATCAGAAATTAATTGGAGTGATGTTTACTGCGGATACATCCTGGAGTAACTAGACATCGTTAGTGCTGCCAGTAACTCAGCAATTGCTCTGTGGTTACAGCAACCACAGAGTAATTAGTTGCTCCATATTTTGTTATTGAAACTAGTTGTGTAGCACAACAAGATTTACGTGTCGCCAACTCTGATTTTTTCCGTGTACAATGATCTTAATTCGCATATATCTTTTGCGACACGACGTGATCGTGATTATATTTAATATTTAAATCGCAATTTTTTTCGATCGTATCGTAACGCGAAATCGTTTTCTTATGTAAACCGATTAAGTACATCGATTTGGTTTCCTTACTATTATAATTTTTCGCCGCGTTAACACGTAATAACGTTCAAATACTGCCGGTTCGAAAACAATTAAACTCAGGTTCATGCCCTGCATCCGTAGCATGTCTGCACTTTACGTGATCAAAGCTATACTTATTGCACGTTAATAAACTTTGTAACAAGCTCATAAACTTTCTGATACGTGCTGTGCGTTATAACGCGGCTTATACCACGCTCACGACAGCATTAACGAAAGCCGTGCAACGTGGCGGAAACAGAACAGAAAAATAAGAGCATTAAACGGCTACTGTGGATACGTGTATGTATAAAGAAAGAGCTGCACTCGCGCAGCGTCTAAGAATAATATCTCGGATTACTTTGGTAGGGAAAATCTCGACGGATAGAGAGAGTTGGAAATCCCTCTCCCGATCCTTTGCGATTCTCTTTCTCTCTTCAGCTAATCGGAGATATTTTATAATTACATCTAGCTAAGACAATCGCTACGGGAGAGATGAAAGTCGATAAATTGGATTCTGATATGAAGGTGAAACGAGAGCTTTATTCTTTAGCTCGGTAATGCGTCCCGTTTTTCTTTCTCCGAGTAATTATGCTCGCGACGGGAATGAATAAAAAATTTGAAAATGCGAATAAACAAAAGAATGCCCTAAGTGACAATTGCATTCGTTTTTCGTAATAAATCAGCCAAAGTACACGACGCAATATAGTATTGATCCTTTATTACACTCTTATACACTCTGACAGATGAGAGTGTAATGAGGATACTCACGATTTGCCTGAATCTTTCGTTGCAGTTGCGACGTCGCATGTCCTATATATCATCACTTCGCTTCCTCAATCATAATCGATTACTGCGCAAACGCACCAATAATGTCTCGCAATTACACAGACATCTACAATATACCAATGGACCGTAAGAGCCTTGAGACACATGTCCCAGTGTATAATGTACCACTACACATCCGACACATAATGTATCGACTCAGTACCCTCTCACAGGCGGAGAATTCTTGTATTTATGGAGTGACTGCATTCCAATTAGTCACTAAGCCCGCTGCCAATGCGTTATTTGAGTACATAGCTCTTGGGTAAATTGAATCTAAGGAGTGCATAACGAGGTTCACGATCTAGTACATTACAGATATCTGTGTTCAATTGTGGCAATTGGGAGCGCTGCCACTCGATTTGGAAAAAACGTGTGCAAATCGTTTTGCGAGCGAACGTACATTGTTAATTGATTAGTTTATTTTCATCGTGAGATTGCTGGGTCACTAATTGGCACGTTCATCTTAAAAGAAACGAGTGAAGAAGGGAAGAAAGTGACATGACGTTGAAGAACGTTGAGAACATCGTCTCTTCCTGCCGGCGCGAGCTTAGATGAGCCATTTAAACGATACTCACCGGGTACACCTTAATCGGTCGCTGCAACCTCCGATATTCCTGATAATTGGGATTGTAGTTGACGTCGGCGGCGATTGGCGGCAGCTCCTCGCCAGCGCGGATCTGCCGTAGGCGCACTTTCCTGCCAAGTTGGTGGGTGTGCATGATGACGGCGAACATGTTGATGCCGGTGTTCGGTATCGTCTGTTCGGTGCAGTCGGAGATGCAGTGGCCCTCAGAGACCACCTCGTGTTGGCCGGGCGGTATGATGTGCCGCCAGTTCGGGTCGATGCCGACGCTGAGTATGCCGGCGTCGTGGACGCGCACTTGCTCGGTGTAGAGAAGACGTAGGCCGCTGCTGTCGCTGATGAAGGCGTCCAGCTGCGGGTTCGTATAGTGCGTCTCCAGCATGTAGTAGTGAGGCCCGTTGGACGGATTGAGCGGGTATCCGGCCTCCGGCGGATAATTAAAGCCCTGGTGCAGCGCAAGGGAGAAGGAAACGATGGATTATGCAGAAGCCGAGCCGGTAAATAAAAACAGGACCGGTGCCAGCGCCGGCAATGAGCACGCCGCTGCCGCCGTCGCCGCCACCGGTCCGGTTCTGATCGGAGAAGAGCTGCGATCTGGTCGGGTCTGATCCGTTCCCTGCCCCTGACGCGACGCTCTCAGCTCGTAATCGGTGTACACGCCGCGACCGGTTCGATCATCCATCAGCGAGCGGGGCCCGCTGGAAATTGTCGCTCACGGAATTCGTTTCCTTATTGGCGGGGCGCGCGCGCGCACACGCGAATTACCCGGCCCGGTACGTAGGCTAATTCTCATTTTCGGACCGTCGATGACGAGCGCGAGATAACGATCCGGTCGATTCGCGGAATCGCGCCGCTGATCGCTGCCTTAATAACCGCCTCGGATCTAGATTTATCGCGGCGATGATTTGGATCGCGCGCATCGTACGATGTTTGCATTATTGAACGGGACTTCTCCTTTTATCTCAGGACTCCGAACTGAAATTCTATCGAGCACTCGCGAGTTTCGCTAAAATTATCCCGCGATGCCGCGCCTTATCCGTCATGGAGATTTTCCTTAATATTTCATTGTTTTCCATCTGACGTCGAGATTCGCTCAGCGACGCGCGCGTGACGGTGTTACTACGCGAATTTAAACACTGACGTCACCTAATCGCGAAATAGGGCGTAGCAGCGGCGAATTGATTCGCCATCGAGAGGAATACGAATAAAGCATAAGTGCAAAGGTGAAATTAAAAGCTGCCGCTGAATAAATCATCGAATATGACGGCGAGTAATCGCGTCCAATCGGTTGACGTTATTATCGACGTATCGCTCTTAAAAATTCCCTGAAAGTCATACGCAAGATCCCGCGATGTCTCACGCTCGATCGCAACTTCGCAGGGTGTTACCGATAACCACGAAGAAGCAAGTTTGCGGTGTTCCTGTTCTCACTATTGGTATGCATTACACCGGACTCGGAATTATCACGAAACTCTGAACGTGTCTTCCACGATCGCGCGTAACTCTCGTCGACGAAGCAGTCGGGCTTACATATAGTAAAGCGACAGATTTTTCAAATAATCGATATCGCGAATTTATAAACTCGAATTACAGAATATCACATCACGTCCCTTCATTAAGAAAAATCTCAAGAGAATTTTTAAAGACATTACCTACTTTGAATAGCTGTTGCATCAAAATATAACATCGCAAAGATTATTTTGCTCTCTCTCTCTCTCTCTCTCTCTCTCTCTCTCTCTCTCTCTCTCTCTCTCTCTCTCTCTCTCTCTCTCTCTCTCTCTCTCTCTCTCTCTCTCTCTCTCTCTCTCTCTCTCTCTCTCTCTCTCTCTCTCTCTCTCTCTCTCTCTCTCTCTCTCTCTCTCTCTCTCTTTCTCTACTGACAACTTGAGCCATTTTACTTCCCAATAACTTGAAGATAGGCTTCGATTCGCGATGAGGAAGTAATCAAATTAGATGATAAAAGAATCTTAATTGACGATATTAGAGTTCGTAATCAATGGGACGGTGGACAAATCTTCAAATTTCGCGATCAGTCTTTTCTATAATTTCTCGGTGTTTCTTATGATTCTCGAAAAAGTGACAATACGCAAAAGCTCGATACTCGCATCGAGGTCTAGTCATGCCAAAACAGCCTAAGTGAAGTTCTTGACGTACCTCAGAACCGAGACTCCAAGTGGCTGCGATCGTGTTGCACTGGAATGCGGGTTTATCAGGAGCGTTACAGACATCCCCGTTCGTTTGAGCCGCGGCCTCCAATTGGGTTTGATTTCCGCGGCACTCGTACAGAGTCATGTGGTGCAGGTATTGGTGGCTTCCCGGCTGAATAACTGGTTCGTACTGAAATACAGAACAGGCGTACAAGCTCGTAACGAGAATCAATGTCGAGTGCATTTCGGGTGTCTTCGCCGCGTATGCATAACTGCGGAACTATGCATGCCTCGGATTTCTTATTGCGGTAAAATCCAGCGAATCAATCGGGAAAAGGAGTAGCAGGGGTCGCGTAACTTCATTTGAAAACAATCAGTCGTATAATTTTGTTAACGGGCATTAATAAAACAAGACACACATACACTATCTCCTTTAAATTTAAGACAAGTTTGGTTTTACGACCAACTGACTTAATTATGAAGTCTTCCCATACACAGCTGCAGTTTCGTATTAAAGCGAGGCGAATATTCGTACGGATTAACCGAATTACTAGTCCGACGGCTAGCTGCGAGTATCGACAGAAAGCAGGAGCGCTTTGCGCGCCTAGGAAGCTGCCGGGTCTTTTTGCCAGTTTAAAGGAAGCTGTTCGAGCGCAAAATTGGAAAAGAGCGCGGACTTAGGCGCAAACGTAACGCGCAGTATCTCTCGCGTGTTCTCTCTCTCTCTCTCTCTCTTTCTCTGTATGTGTGTGTGTGTGTGTGTGTGGAAAACGTGCTGTTCTTCCAATTCATTCTCGATAGGAACAACAAATTAAGGTCCCGGCCGATCACTCGACCGTTAACCTCGGAATTCCTCGCTGCCCCGTCAATGGAAGTTCCGTAAAACGCGAGGGGGATTCGCGTTTTAAGCGGTTGAGTTATCGGAACGCTAATCGTCTCACTCCTCACTGCCCGATCTGCGCCATAGAAACACACAGTGCAATCGCATCGCGTAGTTGAGTCACGTCCGATTGGGTTCGGGATTCAGGTGTCGGTCGGTCGGTCGGTCGGTCGAACGGAAAGATAGAGCGAACTATATCAACCAGCCGCGCATATTTCGCGAGTTCGCCGGGTGCGAACATAAACATCAACAGCGCGGAGGACCGAGGCAAAGTAGAAATGTGAAACACGAGGAATAACGAATAATAGGATAACGAATAACGAGTAATAGGATAACATGACACTCAGGACTAATAGGGAATTCAATAGGGTACAGAAATAGAAGTAGAATTGTTGAGGGAAGAATGCGGCGGAGACTCCGGAGGTAAAAAATCAAACATAGTTCGAAACGAACACGTAGAGATAAAATAAGAGGAGAACGTGGTACTCGCGAAGAAATTCATGCAATGATGAAGCAGTTGGTACAAAAGATTTATCATCTTTGTACTAAATTAGGAAGTCTGGATATTGAAGACGCAAACAAGTCCTCAGATGTCTAAAATAAAAGTGTGATTTTTTTCATCAACGTCGATTAAGCTTTAATCTGAGTTTAAACTGTCTTCAGCCAAAGACCTGAATTCGGGTTAAGATTTAATCGACGTTGGTGAGAACCGGGCTTTACATGCCTAAGAACAGTTGTTTTGTTCATTTTATTTATAAAAACTGTAAATCTTTCGAAATTGAACAAGTTTGTTTGCTACTTTATTTGACAAACATGACAAGCCTTTTGCTAATCAATTTAATAGAAATTTGAAATATAGAAAATAAAGAGAGAATAATAGCAATAATAGAATATGACACAGAATTAATGGAGATATAATAGGGAAAAGAAAAATTAGAAGGAAAGAAGAGTTGCGAAGATTCCTAAGATACAAAATCAAATGTGAAAACGTAAAGGTGGAATAAGGAGAAAACGCGCTACTTGCGAAGAAACTAACCGCGATGATGAAGTGTTAGAATGCTGCAAAAGATTTGTCATTTTTCTATTAAATTCTCAGAGCGAAATTTCAAGTAATGAATGAAACTATGAGTCCTCGGATATCTAAAATAAATCTTGGATGTCTAAGGAACAGATGTTGTTCATTTCGTTCGTAAGAATGATTAATCTTCCGAAATTGGATAATATTGTTTTCTACTTTATTTGACAAACACGACAGGTTTTTTGCACCAATCTAATAGGGATAATAGAATGATATAACAGGATTAATAGAGGTATAAGGTATAATAGATACAACAATAACAATTTGGAAGGAAGGAAGAGTTGCGGGAGCTCGTAGGAGTACAAAATCAGACGTGGAGAACATAGAGGTGGAATGAAAAGGGAACGCGTTACTCGCGAAGAAACTGACGCGACGGCGATGACCATTAGTCACTCGTTCGCTCGTTCCGGCTTTCCGGCAACTGTCGGGCTTCGCTGTCTCGCGCTGAATAACAATCGCGCGAAATTCGGACTGGATTCGGCTGGACAAGATTTTATTGACTTATCATTTGCCTGGCGAGTGG
This sequence comes from Odontomachus brunneus, assembly GCF_010583005.1. Taxonomy (NCBI): domain Eukaryota; kingdom Metazoa; phylum Arthropoda; class Insecta; order Hymenoptera; family Formicidae; genus Odontomachus; species Odontomachus brunneus. Next base: position 484,812 of record NW_022639634.1, on the reverse strand, counting down.
AGCGTAACTTGGAACATAAAACACGAATTACTTGGAAATGTCTCCCGGCTAAATTATTCGCGAACATAAAATTCGCGTCGAGGCCCGGCGAAAGCGTACGAGCGTGTAAACTCCGAAATGCGCACCAAATACAGAGGTATCGTCCGCAATTTTTCTATATCAATGGATCCAAGGATTATGGCTTTTCAAATCGGGAGACCTTTTTTCCAATTTGACGTGAATCCTTCCTCAACGGAAATACGTTCTCTACTATTCATCAGCGGAAATGCGCATCGTATCGCATCGCTTCTCATCTACTCGCGCGTATATTATACACTAGCACGACAGAGATATTAGATTTGGAAATATGAAAAAATGTAAAATACAAGAAAAAAAAGAATTTGATTTGATTAACCAAATATCTAATGAAAAACATAAACAAACCGGAATTCCGATCGAAGTTACCAGAATTTTATTCAAGTTGACAAGAATTCTAGTTAACCAAACCAGATTTCTGGTTAAGCAGAAATTTTGTGAACTTAAACAGAATTGTGTGGTGTAACAACTTCTCTCTCAACCGAAATACTAGAGAAGTTCGTTCATATATTTCACCAGAAATATATTTAGTTCAACCAAACCATTTTTTCCCCTTAAAACTTTTCATGACATATAGAACCAATTTTTTGATAGCAAAAACTACTTGGATTCAAGTTTAAGCTCTATTCCAACAGTGTTGAATTTCATGTGTTTAAACAGAGTTTAAACTTGAGAATCTATGTTGTAATTATAGAAAGTTGTAAATATAGAAAGTTGTAAATATAGAAAGATCGGTCTATAGAGGTACATAATAAAGCCGGCAATCGTGACAATGTTCCACCCGTGTTGTTTTCCCTGGTTCCCGGCGGATGGAGAGCAGTGCAGATCGCGAAACATTAGCATAACGTAAAATACATTCGAGACTATCAGCAATAAAATATTCTGTGTCACGTCGGGTTCGTACGAGCGGACGTCGACAAACACGTTTTACTGTCTGCTCTGCGGTTTACTACCTGTCCGACTGCGATTTTTAACGCGCAATTTGGAGAATCGCACGCTCCTGCATCGGAATGGGGCTTATTACCGTGCCGTGAATCGGTACGTGGTAGTAATACGGGCTTTACGACCGGCTGCTTCGTCACTGTCGCATTTATCGACGACATCTCGCGCATCGATCTGTCATCGTTGGTAGTGAAACCGGCGGCCGGAACGACGAAACGATCTCGCCGCCTACCGCATCGCCCCGATCCCGCCGTCGTGCAGATCCGCCCAGTCGCATATTCGCCACGTAATTTCGCAGCCGAATTAATCGATCGACCCGTGCGCCGGCCCCTCAAATCAAAGGAATATCTCGTAATCGAGCGGGTATAATGAAACGCGATTACTCTTTATTGTCTGCTGTAAAAAGTTGGAATTGCTCGTGACATAAGGTGCAATATTACAATGTTTAAAATCATTTCAATACTTTTTTGTTATACGTCGTTTAAAAAAAATGATCCTACTGAAAAGACGAAGCTACATATTAAGGAGGGCGAATTATTTTTTCGCGCCAAAGAAGCAACAATATTTGGGACTTTATTTAAGAAAAAAACTGCTAATTGAGTATGTCTGAATTTTGTATATGTGATTAAGTAATTTTACACTTAAACAAAAAATTTATTTTTATTTTTTGTGCGGAAATGACGTCACAAAACCTGCAGTTTTCCTGATTTGCACGGTTTACGTTTTTACAATAATCCAAAATCAAAAAGAGACATGAAAAAAATTTTTTTATAAAATAGTCCATTTTCAGACTCCACTTTCAGTAGGTTTTTTTTTATGAATTTTCGGTCATTGTTGCACTCTTCGAACCGAAAAGGTAATTTGTCCCTTTAAAAAGACGAAGCTACGTATTAATCTTTAAAGCGATCTTATCCATTATTGAAACGTTACACGAGCGTGCGCTAAAAGGTGCGAAGCTACGAATCGGAACGGTTCTTGCCTCCGGTGCGTCGAAACGTCCCTAATAGAACCGTCGACGGTTGATTATCCGCTACAGAACGTCGTAATCTCCAGATTATCATTTCGCGCGGCACACTTATCGGATAGCTACCTGGAGGACGTCGCGTCTGCAGACGCGAAAACACGCGAAGCAGAAGAGTATCTCTCGTACGGGAAAGGGGGCGGGAAGAGGATAGGGGGAGTAGGAGGAGGAGTCGGCAAACTCGACGTGCAGTTTCTTCGGCATTACAAGAGCATCCACCTTCGCTTTAATCAAGTCGGAGAGCGGCGGGCGGGCAGGCAGGCAGGCAGGCAGGCAGGCAGGCAGGCAGGCAGGCAGGCAGGCAGGCAGGCAGACGCGCGCGCGAGCGAGCGAGCTACCGTAAACGGGTTATATACCTGGAGGAACTCACCTTCACGACGTGGTGTTTGCGATCAATGCTCGGCATCTTCAGGACACGGCACCAGAGCAGCGTGTCTTGCCCCATGGGTAAACGAACCTGCGCAGCAATTCGAATGGTACTTCGTTAAACCATGAGTATAATTCCATGCGAAACTAACGGATGGAGTTACTGCTACGTCGGGACGAAGTATCGATACTTCCTCTCTATCGACGTCGACACGTCCCCCTCCCCGTAACTATGTGTATATATATATATATATAAACGTTTCCCGCCGTGGGTTTTCACGTCGGGAGGAAGACAAGATCGTGATACGCGAGATTAAACGCATATATGTAGAGCAAGCGTAAAAAGGACGAGAGAAAATGGACCAGCAGATACGCAGATAATACGGGTAGAACCGATTGTACACGAAAGCGTAAATATATCGTATGCACTCGCCCTACATAATACGGTTATCCTCGCTTACTTGGAGGTTTATCTTTAAATATCGATATTGACGCTTCAAAAGTGAGAGAGAAAGAGATGCTTGTGAAAATTCTCGAAACACGAAGACAGACGACTTGTCGACGCGTGATCATCCCCCAGTAAAAAATACATCCAGATATTTTTATCCCGTTAACGTGGTTAGAGCATTCTCTCTCTCTCTCTCTCTCTCTCTCTCTCT
>NW_022639634.1:478554-481334 GCF_010583005.1 Odontomachus brunneus | reverse complement strand
TCTCTCTCTCTCTCTCTCTCTCTCTCTCTCTCTCTCTCTCTCTCTCTCTCTCTCTCTGTCTCTCTTTTTCTCTCCTGCGTCGAGGACAGGCGCGTTGCGCCGTATCTCAAAAATAATTGCCACTTCATACGTACAAGGAGTCCCTTTGCCGAGGGACGAGTGGCGGGAAGCAGAGTGGAAAATTCGGGGAACTCGGTTACTTAATGCATACGCCGCGTTAATGGTTTGTTGCAGCAGGGTAAGAGCAGTTAAACGCAAATATATACGAGAAATTCATTACCATATTTTCCGACGCCGCGTGCGACTTACGTAACAAGGTTGCGAGTTGCTTTTGTGATATACGAGCCCATTTCGCTCTGTCTCAAAGCGGCACCTTCCACCTCGCCACGCGACTATTTTACACACAGTACACGAGCGCGCACACATACAGACACACAACACAGCCACACCTGCATACAATTCCCATGCACGACCGGCTGCATTGTGCACGAAATCCGCGGCGAGTTTTTCGGCACGAATAACAGAATAAGAACCGCATGCAGCGGCGTTTAATTGCTCGGTTTGCTTGTTCTAGCTGTTTCGCTCGATACGTAAGTCGAAGTACGTACGTATGTGTACGCGAAAACTCCCTGTTCAATCCCGAAATAGCCCTTTGCGATATCACGGCTTTCGGCCAGCCGTGCAACCCGGCTGCATTGTGTGCCCACGTATCCCCAGATATACGGCAAAATGTATAATTGTTGAAGCGTTAAACGTTAATTACGGACACTTGAGTCCCTCTCGTATCTCGCCAACTTTTCCGTCGAGATAACGCCGTCAAAGATACACGAGATTACACGCGCGCGATGAGGATCTCGCGGAAAATGTCTCGCAGAACAAACGGGACCTGTGCTACACGTCGCGCCATAACGAATCGATTTTTGCTCCGGTCCGATTTGCTCGCTCAGTATGTTACACGCTTTTCGCTTCACCACGGGACAAGTGTTGCATGTCGCGGTCTTGGTCGTGCCACTTGTCCCACGAGTATCTACAAGTCAGATTTGCAGTCCGACGAAATTACGCGCGGAACACGGGCTTTCGTGCATCAATGGAGCCACGCTACGCTCCCTTGTTGCGTTGTACCACGGTAAATACGAGGAACCAGAGGCAGGCGAGTAGGTAGAGATTGGTTGGTAGGTAGGTAGGTAAGTAGATAGGAAAGAAGAGGTGGAGAAAGAAGAGTGCCGGTGGGTCGTTCCAAGCGGGCCGCCGCGGGGCGCGACCGTGTAGCTGGGTTCGAGAAAATTACGATTCTCTTTTTCGCACATCGCCCTGGCCCGCCGCGACTTCTGGCCCTGAGCGCTCGAACCACGCCGGCGGATTCTCCCACGCGCTTATGCGAAATTATCGATGTCGAGATTACCGGGAAGGACGAGGGCGCGTTTATTGTTTTGCGGCCGGCCACGCTGACGGCCGCGGGCGACGGACGATGATTTTTAAGGGACCCCCTGAACACATTTCCGATTTCTGCGCCCGCGGCCGACGCGGACTATTTTAGCCGTTGCTGTCCCGAAACGGTCGCTCTTCTCACCGAGCTGGAAAGTCACGGGGCAACGACGCCCGCGGGGTGTCCGACGGCGAAGCCCGCGCGATTACTGTCGTCGCGGTCGGCGATGATAAATTAATCACGATGCGTCTGTAATCTCGACAGCAACGTCAAGCGAGTTCCTCGGATATGTTGGTGGTAATTTTCTTTTAATTTATTCTCTTTCAAGATATATTTTTCTCAAATATATATTATAAAATATATTATATACACAATACATTTTGTATACACTATGAAATATATCATAAATCTCAGGGAAATATATATTATAAAATATATCAAATATGTAATAATAGTGAAATAGCTAAAATAATGTACAATAATATGGAAATCTGTGGAGAATAGTCATGTATAAAAAAACAAAACGAAATGAAAAATAGTGATTACAACCTTTCGCGATGAGTAATTGAATAAAATTCAAATCGATTTTTTATTACTCAAGCACAAAACGAGTGTGCTACCGTCGGAGTTAAATTCGCGGCGGGATCGAAAGAAGAGCTGAAAATTGAGGCCGGAGCACACAATAAATTACGATCGAGCATTCGTAGACACACATAATAACGAGAGAATGCAGAAATCAACGGACCAGTAGTAGTTTGCACCCGGCGCGCGAAAAACGGAGAGAGAGGCTGGTGTAAACCCCGCTCCCAACTAGTCTCGGCGTTTCTTCGTGCCTATTCTATTCATATTCATCGCGGCGCGATACAAAACTTATTCGACCGCTCGGCAACTTCCGCGTGCCGAGTTAAGGGAGAACTTTCTCGCGCGAAAAAAGGGGAGCAGGTCGAGAGATACGGAAATATAAAGCGACGATCGTGTCGGATATTCAGATACTGGCAAAGATACCGGTGGTGCTTTTCGTTTTTTTCAAGTGTCACTCGATATCTCGACATCGATGCCGCGAGGGAAAGGAAATGGACTGGAAATAGGGGTGAATCAATGATTTCGATTGAATTTTGAAAGATATCGGTGTTTTTCATTTTTTAAGTGTCTCAATATCGATGCCGCGAGAAGGAGACAGAGATATGCTGAAAAGGGGTAAATCGATGATTTCTATTAAATTTTGACAGTTTCCCTCGAACACACGTGGCAAGTTGAATATTCCCGTCCTATTATAGCTTCATCTATCATATTCCTCTCTCTCTCTCTCTCTCTCTCTCTCTCTCTCTCTCTCTCTCTCTCTATCTCTCTCTCT
>NW_022639634.1:473370-478427 GCF_010583005.1 Odontomachus brunneus | reverse complement strand
CTCTCTCTCTCTCTCTCTCTCTCTCTCTCTCTCTCTCTCTCTCTCTCTCTCTCTCTACAGCGTTCTCTTTTTAGAAAATATTTGTCACACGTCTTGCGTTGTACTTCGATATGTTATATAAATGTATCCGAGACACCGAGCAATCTCCTTATATGCCGGGGAGCGGACCAGTTTTCCTTCGTTGCATCTCTTTGCGACGTCCCGAAGCGTGCGCTTCAAGGTAAAACAAGCATGCGTGTGTGCGTGTATGTGTGCGCGCGTGCGTATGCGTCAAGACTATCGCTTTGAAGAATACGGAAGAAAGAAGAAAAGGAGTGGAGCGCTTACACGTGCGCGCGCATACACACACATACACACACAAAGCGCAGTTAAAAAGAACAGAGCCGTTGTCTCGGGTTCTGCGACAACAATCGTAACAACGTTTCTTTGCGAGCGCGGCCGCAAGAATTCAAGTCGCCAAGACCGGGATACAATTCGGCGAACTGAGAATGTCCCGGCGCGGCTTGCGAATGCGATTCCGTGTGAAGCGCTCGCTTGTCCCGCGCGATATTACATTGGCCGACATTTCCGGGTCGTTTATCAGAGAGCATTCAGCGAGTGATCTTGCACTTTTTCGCGGGTCAACCGGCGGGATACGCGCGCGGCCCGATTCTGCCGTCCGATATAAACTATAAACAGCGCCGGGGCAGACGGTGAAATTAGCATTGTCCGATTCTCGGCGATAGCGCCGACCTCGTAATCTACGACCCGGCGACGCTAATGAACGAATAGTTTTTGCCGGATGTGACCCGGTTAAGATTTATGCCGTCATAAATTCGGGGCACACAATGCTCCTTCTCTCCCCACTGCTCGTTCTCTCTCTCTCTCTCTCTCTCTCTCTCTCTCTCTCTCTCTCTCTCTGTCTCGGCTCCGTTCGCGCGTCCGATAAAAATCCACTAGCTCGTGCACGCGGCGAACACGCTAAACGCATACGCACATTTATCTCACGCGCGCAACATACGCACACGCGACCTAACGCCACGCGTGACGATGACAAAGCCGTACGACGAGGAAGACAGAGCGTTTCGACGCGAAAAAAGGAAGGAAAAGCTCGTTCGCGTCTCGGATACGGATAAACGAATAATCTGCCGCGTTTCTGTCGATATCGAAACGCCGACATCGCGCGAGCCAGTTTTCGTTTTGTGTTCCGGACTATCTCTTTCTCTCTCTCTCCGTTGACGTTTAATTCCGGGACGGTGACGCGAGTTAATTCCCAATCGAGCGACCTTTGTATAAAAGAAACTTTGACTCGACGGTATTTCACAGTAATTTCTTTTTATTTTATTCTTTTACTGCACAGTCTTTCCTCGCGAATCTGCATCGCGGCTATTCGCGGGTTAAAATTAGGATAACTATAGCACGAACGATGATTCTGCCAAACGAGAAGCTCGAATAAAGTAACTCCGGTTTCCTTAAATACTCCCACGAAACCCGGCTCGCAAACCCTCCGCGCAAATCGAGTCCAATATCATAACGCCGATGGCACTAGCGGCCAGATCCACTTTCATGAACTCTAATTAAAACTCTTTAATCGTCTTTGTTCGCGCTCACGAATTTCGCCGCGGTCGAGATGAATATTAACTTTGTTCTTGTTTCTTGTCACGTGCCGTCGTAATAACGCGAATCGTAATAAATGCAATGTGCACCGACTGCTCCCACCCTCACCCTTCTTTCCCTCCTTCTCTCTCGCCACCTTCTCTCTTTCTCCTTTAATTACATTTCGAGAACGAAACGAAATATTTTCCTCTTCAACTAGTTAAGCTCGCTCGTTAAGTATTTGCACCGACAGAATTCCACTCATTCGCCGTATTTCACATAAACCTTTCTGCTTATCGCGCGGAGTGCACTTTCTTACACTCCACGACTGTGTGGAAATTTTCAAGTTTGAACAAAATCCGCAAACTTCCACACCGGAGTACGATTTTTATTATAACGAGCAGTCTATAAATTCTTTCGCGACGAAACCTTGTGCCGATAATCGGTCAGATGCGTTATCGCAACATTGAGCTAACAGGGAGAAATCGATCCTTTTACGTCGACTTGCATTTCGATTCGTCGTGATTTACGAAACAAGGACACTGACGAGAGTGAAGCGCGAACGCAAACACAACGCAAACTCACTCACCTGCTTGTTCAAGATGTCCCAAATTTTCAACGGCTTCTCCGTTTCTGGATTACGTGAATTTCGCCTTGGCTGCGCGTCTCTCTGGACCAGATACAACGGTCTCGTTCCTCGCACTGCACCGTGATCGGGCAAGATCCCGGCCGCTGATACCGGCTCCTCGACGTGATATTGCCAAACCACTTGCATCGTGTCGTTCTGAAACACAAAGGACAGTTTCAAGTCAAGACGGATGTCTCGTTCTCTGCTTTTTGCTGTCGAAAAGTATCGATACGGAGACGGGGCTATAAAGAATCGCGTCTTTATATCCTAGTCGCTATAAAAATCGCTGTTTCCAGAAAGGAGGCAACCCCTACAACGCGAATAAACGGGCTATGGAGGCTGCTGGGGAGATGGGGGTTGCTCTATCCTATGCGCTCGGCTGCGTCTTTTAATCAAACCTCTCATAAAATTTGAGATCGAAGGCACGAAATATCGCGATCCAGTTTTCGAAATATTTGGAAAATAGGAGAGAAATACGCCTCGATCTTTGTTGCTCATCTAACTTTGATCAGCAACAATCCATATTTCTGTTTGATAGAAAAGGTATTTTTACGCGATACGTATCCTGGAAATTTTAGCCCCACTTTCGACATGAATTTTCTAACATCTATATATTTGGAAGAATCAATGCACTCTGAGAAGAAAAATTCAAAAAGAAATATACTTTTTTATTCGGTGAAAATACTAATAACATTTATTTATAGTGATATACTATAATAAAAAATATATAAAATATAAAATATTATAAAATATAAAATATAAAATAATTTATATATAATATAATATATAAAATATTTTTAGATAAAAGAATATGCATTTTCTGAAAAGCTTCTTAGCTTTCTATGAAAGCAGTCGTTTATTCTATTTCGATAAAAAATTCAGATTTAAGCAAATATGTTATTAGTATCCACCGAATAAATACTTTATTATTTTTTCTAGATGGTTTTTTCTCCTAGCGTGTATATTTAATTCACGTGGAAATAGAAGTCTTATTCGACATCTTTAAATAGCAGAAACGTACAAAATGATCGCTGTAGGTTTCAAATAAAACCTCTTAGCAAAGTTAGTAGACTAAATAAAATTAAAAGAGAATGATATAGACTTCAGAGCAACAAAACAGGCGTCAAATTGAATATGGAGGTCAAAAATGGGGTCGACTCGAGGGCGAAACAGTGATCTGAGACGCTCTTTCTCTTTACATCTTGAATGCTATATTACTTCATAAATCAAATATAAAACAGCTTCCATGAGTGGGTCGTTCAGCTGCAATTAACGCCCGAGACCGGCATTTTCTCCAGCCACCCAGGGTGGTCCAAACCTTCCGGTAGCCCCGAGTCCGCGCGTGGGATCAATTCCATTCGGCGCGGGCCAATGATCTGCGGCCACGCTGCGGGCATACACGGTTCACCCCCGAGAAGAAAGGCGACCATCGAGGGTGGCCGCGCGATATACAGAATACAAGCGACAGTGTCCTCCCTCTGTCCGCTTGTCGCGGTTGGCCGCGAAGCGTACACGTGTCCGACCGCGCCAAACTTGGGGTTGCTTTTACACGAGCCACTTACACATTTCGGGACAATCGCGGCTTGATTGGAGAGGGTACCGGCCATACGCGGGCTCGTTAACCGATTCATACTAACAAAAATATCGCCTATTGACCTCCGTCGGATAGTGCGAGTGAAAATGAGTAGGTACGGTCACCGCCGGCCAGATTTACGGGTTTCGGAATCGGGACAATTTTCCCGCCCATGTTGATACCTCCCCGTGTCTCCAAATGGCGGCTGATTTCCCGTTTCCGCAGCTCTTCCGCCGCAATTACCGGTTGAAGCGCGAAATGTACAAAAAAACATCGTGTTTCTCCAAATTCGTCAAATAATCAAATAAAATACTGAAGCGCGTGAAATCTTTATTTTTGTACGTGAAAATCTTGCTGGATCCCGTCAGTCGCGCGCGAGCACGTGCACGGAAAATCGAACAACGTGACTCTCGGATACAAATGCGACGTATGTATGGAATTTAGAGAAATCTCCAAAATCAAAAGTGACAAGCGCGTTCTCTCGTCGCGGGAAATGAAAGAAAATTACAGCGACGGATGGCTCGTATTCGCGAAACGGTTAAAATAATCGACACGTTCGCGACAGCAATCTCTCTCGACTCAGGTCCCGCACCGCACCACATTATTCCGGAGATAACGACCGCACACATACCGCGGCTGAAGATTCGCATTCGTCATATCCGCGATCGTTATCGGTCCTTCTCCGGTGTGCCGCCATTAACATATCGGAGATACAGAGATTAAGAGCGCACTTCGCCACTCCAGACACGTCTCGCGGCGCGAAGGAAAAAATCGTCCGTGGACTCGCAGAAATCTCGCAATCGGGCGACGTTGCGCGGATTTGCAAGCCGCTCACGTGTTACCCATTCACGTTCTTCGATAATCGCTGAGCCGCACGTCGTGCCCCAATACTCCCTCCTTCACCTCGGCGTGTACCTGCTCTTCTCTTCTCCTCACCCACCCGTCCACGCTTCACTGCCTCCCTCTCTCTCTTCCGTCGCCGCGACGAAGACCCCCGTGTCCGTTAACTCCGTCGCATACAATTGTCGGAGCGTACCCACGTTTGTTTCAGCCGAAGCGGCTGAGACAATCGGGCGCCAAGCGTTCTCGCCTGAATCGAAGGAGCAGCGGGGAATACGACGAAATGGCGACCCAGATTCGACAGATCGAAAGATTCCTGGGGCCGAGATGGAAGGTCGATTGGGAGGAAATGGGCATCGCGTTAGAAGAGGAGCGAGGTGGGAATCACGCGATTCGCCCTCGATCGATTCCGGAGACGCCCTTTGACTACGTTATGCACTC
>NW_022639634.1:470572-471278 GCF_010583005.1 Odontomachus brunneus | reverse complement strand
CTCTCTCCTCTCTCTCTCTCTCTCTCTCTCTCTCTCTCTCTTTCTCTCTCTCTTTCTCGCGTTTCTCCTCGCCTCCCTTCGCTTCGACCCTTCATCTGCGGCGCAGCTCTTCCTCAAATGTGTGACACAGAATGCTCCAAAACCGAACCAGCTGCAACGGCAAAGAGAAGCCGCGGATTCTAAAAACGTAATATTATACCTCCACCTTTTCGTTGAAATTTAAATGATCCCTTTAATGCGGCGAGATCTTTTTCTTCAGCTTCAAGAAAGTCCGGAACTAATAATAAAATACGTCTCTCTGCCGCTGTGTCACTCTGGGTCGCTGTATTCCCTCCGTATACAAAGTTCGTAATTAATTCGCAAAGTTCTAGTATTTCACATCTCATCTTGACAGCTTTATTATATTTTTATGTTTAATCTGTCCAAATGTTGAATATGCCAACCAAGTGAAGACCGTTTATTTTAATTTCGATGGTTATTTCGAGTTTAAGAAAGAGAGAGGGGGAGAGAGAGAGAGTAACAAGTCTAAGATATATTAATTTTTTTTAATAATCCCGAATACAAGAAGCGTTTTAATTTAGCATTCTCCAATGTGCTTTCACTTTATTTCGCACAGCTGCTTGAAATATCACAATTTATATCGCTACGCTCTATATTTGCATCGAGTACCCTCACTCAAAGAGATTTCTCTCTCTCTCTCTCTCTC
>NW_022639634.1:451654-465952 GCF_010583005.1 Odontomachus brunneus | reverse complement strand
CTCTCTCTCTCTCTCTCTCTCTCTCTCTCTCTCTCCTACACAATATAATAAATATTCTTTTTCTCTCTATCAATACATCTTCATGTCGGTGTCTCTTGTGGAAAATGATAGCTCACGAGTATCTTTGATCGTCGTCGGGAGCTCAAAGGACACGGTGCTATTGCGCGAATCGAGTCTGTCATTTGCGTCGCGAGTAAGCCACGCATTCGATCTCAGGAATCCTGATTTAAAAGATTCGCTTAACCCCGCGCAGGCCGAAGTAGGTCGACGAGAAAAGGGCAAAGTTAGCGACGAGAAAATTCCTCCGGAAGTGAGAATGACATAGACGCTCGTAGGGATCATTAAACAACGATACAATCTATGGAGAATGTAAGGATGCGTTAATTACCGCGAGAATGCTTATTAAAGACGCTTATTAAACACAAGAATTTACAACACAGTAAAGGAAGCATACGTGTAACGTGCAACAAAGTTGCAGCAAAAACCGGTATAAAACGAGGAGAGAAATAATATTCTATGAAAGCTTGAGAAATTTTTAAATAGTATTACAAAAGAATTATACACACGCGAAGCCTCCAACTTCGATATCTATTAGCCTTCTCGTTAATTTAACCATTAATCACGCGGATAATACTCTGAAAGAACCTTACCATCTCACGACAAAGTAATTTAATTTTGCAATGAGCAACATCGCTTAAAAATATATTCCAATATATCTAACTTGCTGGATTTTTATAATTTATATATAATGCATTACTCGGGCACCTTTATTTACGGTCAGTTAAACGCCAGGGACACACGGGAAGACAACACAACGTCTCTATAGATTCCAAACCAGAAATATTCCCATAAAAGATGTCTTCATTGAGATAGCCGTGCAAGAACGGCTAATCTTGCCCGAAGGACACACTAGATAACTTCACGGGGCAAGATGTAAGCAAGAAGAAGAACGGAACGGATTGGAGAATCGAAGACATCTTCCGCTAACTCGAGCGCCGCTTCTTTCGCGGGGCAACTTTGTTGTCCGTTGTTCTCGTGAGCCGTAAATCTCTTCCGCTTGGTCGTTTTGCACACCGACGTCCCTTTCTCCCTCCCGTCGTTCGTGTATCCACGTTCACGGACGCGATCGTAGCTCGCAATTATTCGTCCCGATAGTCATTGGGTCAAAGAAACTGCGGCGAGAATCGCACGGAGAAGACCTCATTTCGAAAGTTAAAGATGTCAGCCGCGATGTGAGCAAATGGCGCGCGAACTCCCTCGGAAAGCCTGGCATAAAAGATCTGGGCCACGTGCTGCATGGAATCCCGAAGTCGAGTGCGAAGAGAAAATGCGGGCAGAGAGTAGTGGAGGAGGAAGGAGAGGATAGATCGTGAAGGGAGCTGATTCTATAATGGCGCGTAATAGAGTTCCCTATAAAGGGAGACGTGTAAAATCACATTGTTATTGTAGGCTTCGGGTTCCGAAACGAGATTCGCGCTTGACATCGAAACAAATGGCTCGAACGACGGTAAACAGACCGATCCCCTTTTATAGCAAACGAAATCTCCGTATTTGACAATTATTCGGAAGTATGCGGCGGAGGGCAGAGCCAGCCGTAATCGTTTTTGTTCGGTCTTAGTATGAAGAGATCGCGCCGCTACCAGCACGCTGGGGTTAAGGGTTGACGTTTCCTCCCATCCGGAATCCAAGGGTCGATGTAATATTGACGTTACTACAAAAGGGGTTACAATAAGAGGGTAACGAATGGATATCATTCGGTAGCTCGTCGTGCACGCGAGCTGGTCCAAATTGAAAATCCACTTCTTTCCGCCCTTCCGAGTTCCACCCTGCTCCGCCGCTTTTCGGTATTATGCCAGAAACCGTATCTCACGGCTAACGTCGCGACGGCAGTCGTTGAATCTAAGGGGCGTACCCCAATTTCGGGCTTGAGAGATATCACTTGCTATGTGAGCAAATGACGCGCTCTTCTTTTCCTCCCACTAGGAAAGGCCGTTTTAGAAACTCGATAACACCCGTTGACCCCGCTTCGCGTACCAAATCTCCGCCACCTTAAATCGGAGCGAGAAAGAAAAAAAGAAAAACGTCGCGGAGGGACAACCCTCGCAGGCGAAATCGCCCTTCCGTAATGATACTAAATGCTATATTCGAGGGACGACTTTTATTATTAGAATTTAAGTGTACTACTTGCGAGAATGTCGTAAGTATATCACCCAGTGCATAATTTGTCTCAATATCGTTACTAAAATATCCAAATTACAATAATTTCTCGACAAAAGTTATTTTTCCCTCTCTCTCTCTTCTCTTTCTCTCTCTGGCGGGTAACACCGAGCAACTTCCGTCGATTTATCGGAAATGTAAAATAATCGCAGACGAGGTGTCTACTGTCACGTCGTAAGGGATCTCGGCTAATTGCGAGCGTAAACAGCTCGCTCGTCTTATGAAACAACTCCGGGAGTCAACATCAGCAACAATCGTTCCACTCTGACGCGGCGGAAACAGGCTCGCTCACTTCGAGCTAACTTTTCGAGCCGGCGCTGAAAGCGTCCGCCTTCTCCGCGAAAAAAGGGCAAACGCGAGGGCACCGCGAAACTTGGACGAGCGGGCAGTTTGCCTGCCTCGTTGAAAGAAGAGACAGAGAGAGGGAGAGGGAGAGAGAGAGAGAGTCGAGTCGAGTCGAGTCCGACGCCCGAGGGATAGACAAACCGATACTCGAGAGTAGCTTCTTTCGAAGGCAACGTTAATTGCCTGGGGTGCAAAAACCAGACGGCCAGTTATCGACGGCTCGCTGCCGCCGCCACCGCCCCCGTTTTTCCCACCTCCCCCGCCGACATCCGTCTTGTTCGCCTGTCGTCTTAGTCGAACGCGCGCGCGCGCGCTCGCAACCCCCGATAGGGAAAACTAATATTGAACATTCCTAAGTAGAATGCAAAGGGTGTGCGACCGGGAGAGTGGCGATGAGGGCCGCCCACCACGGGAGAAGCCCGAACTCGAACTTGAAAGTTTTAAAAAGCAATTAAGGGCTTCAAACTCCAGACACACTCGCTTCTCACCCGACTACAGTCCCGCGTTCTTGCCCTGTTCAACCCCTTGCATCCCTCCCTCCCTCTCTTTCTCTCTCTCTCTCTCTCTCTCTCTCTCTCTCTCTCTCTCTTTCGTTTCTTGTCGCGTCATCTCGTTTTCATCTTTCTCCATATCTCTTTCTTTCTTCTGTCTCCATCCTCCCTCGTCATTCGCGGACAACCAGGGGAGGCTCATGGCTATCAACCGGAATTGAATTATTTCGTTACTCTTAAGGGAGCTAATGTTTTTTTCACGGGGGTGTGCCTCGATAAACAGCATCCTCGATTAACCGCGGTGGTGATTTAGCTACGCCGTTGAATGTCGTTACGTGGAGAGAGAAAAAGTGGAGAGCGATAGGGGCGCGCCTGCCTCATGGAAGGCTGAAAATGCCCGATAACAGCTATCTCTTGAGCTACTGTAATTTACATGTCCCAACGCAAAAAGAAATCATTTTTTCAATCAACTCTCAACTGAGATCAAAAAGTGTTGGCGCTTAAGATCCGAAATTTTCGGAAAATTTCAACGCGATGAAAAACGCGACACATTGCCTGCTTGATGCTACTATCTTGAATAACCGTTTATTTTACAACGATACGGTTTCAGTCCTTATTTAACGAGAAGTCGAGCGCGAGCGTTGTAGAATTTATTATTGCAATTAGGGGCGTTGGGTACTCCCGAGTGCACCGGGACGTAGTATCGATTGTTTCACGGAATTCGTCGGCTTGTTGCGAATGTTTGAACGTGTGTACCATAAATAAGCGCAGTTTGCCATAAAGTAGATAGGAGTTTGCTCGCATACTCGCCACCTGGGAACGGCGGAGGTGCCGAATCGATAATCTCAGTCTCGCGAGATCCAGCCGGGGTATCTCGAATTCAAGTACTCCCGCGAGCGTGAGCGCAATTTGCAATAAAGCAATACGCGCGGGCTTCTACATATTTATCACCGGGAAACGTAAGGAGAAATCGATAATCGCGCCGGAGTACCGATCCGGCCGGCGGGGATCGATTCGCTTCTCCTCCGCGACGACCGACATTCCCGATGCGCCGTAACGAAAATGCGCGTAAATCTCGCCGGAGTCTTTACCGCGTCTGTACAGGGTGTCTCAAATTCCGCGGAGATCATGGGGAGAGACAGGGCGGTGCTTTGAGCTAATCCTCTTACGAACGATTTTTGAAACACCGTGAGAATTACAGAATTGTACATTTCAGGGAAGTCAGGCGACATTCTCCCTGACGCTCGCATTGTTTTCCAGCCGAATCCAGCTCGACAAAGGTTCGAGGTGTACAGAATCGCATATGCCATCCCGAAAATCGAACAACGAAACGAGGACGCGCAAACGACTCCCGGGTAAGGCGGATCGGCGCTGAATTTGTCGCGGATTAAGCGACCGGAAGAAATGACGATAAAGCTAGGACACCCTGTATGCCGGCTGGCGCATGTATCCGCCTCGGCTGGAATACGATATGCGCGCCGTACGTGGGTGCAGTCATCCGTAACGCCAGTCCCATTGAAAGTGTCACGGGCCCGGTTACTGCAGCCCGACACACCTACGTCGATTAGATTCAAATACGTATCAGTGTTTCGCGTGCACGCGAGAAGAATGCTTTACGCGCATCGATTTTCCCCGCGGCCCGAGCGCACACATCCGACCCGCGTCCTCTCGTCGCGCGCATTTAAGCATTTAAATGCGCTGGTTTAACCCCCGTGTGCGCCGACACGGACACGAGACTTTAAAAAGTATTGGGCGAAAGATTTTTCCTCTGCATTTCATGTCACTTAAGACCCTTGATGTGATCTTGACGTTATCGAATTATACAATTTAGACTGATATGATCTGATGTTCAGTCCTAAATTGAACCTGGCTGTTAAATATCTGCCGTGGAAAAAACAGTCGAGAAACTTCCTTCCTCCTTCCGTATCACTTCGGAAAGTTCCATCCAACGTATAATAAATTCTCTTCGGTTTCCTCGATTGATCTCAAGCGGCTTAAAAAGGTAGAGCAAACGCGTTAGAGAGTCGAGTTGATGCTATCAAGATAAAATGTAAGACAATACGATACGATCACACTTAGTCTTAATTTGAGCCTGACTTGAGAGGTCTGTCGCAGAAAAATGGCTGAAAAATTTCCTTCCTCCCTTCGCCGGCCATGTTACTCGGGAAAGTCTCATTCGAGATATAATAAATTCTCTCCAATCTGCCTAATTGATCCCAAACAGCTTAATGACGTGGAGCAAACGCATTAGAAGGTCGAGTCGATGCTATCGAGATAAAATGTAAGACGATACGATCACGTTTAGTCTTAATTTGAACCTGACTTGAAAGATCCGTTGCGGAAAAATGGTTGAAAATTTTTCTTCCTCCCTTCTGCGTCAGTCATATTACTCCGGGACGTCCCGTCCGACGTATAATAAATTCCCTCCAGTTTCCCTAATTGAACTAAAACGGTGAAATAACGGCGAACAAACACGTTAGAGAAGAAGTCCCATCTGCGAAGTAACGTCGTTACGAGATACGATCGAATTAAGTCAGCCGTGTCGCTCGGCGCTGAATAAAGGTCGCGTAACGTTTTCTTTAATTAGACGGGCGCGCGATATTCAGGGATCCTCGAGATATTCTTCGCCGTCTCGCGCGTCGAGCCGCGAGCTTCGAGGAGGATCCCGAAGAATAGGTCCGCCGCGTGGCGGTGTCAAGTGCGAGCGAAATCGCTTTATCACAGCGACGTGGGGCAATTCCTTTTCCTCGCTTCTCAACCGTCCTCGCCCCTTGTCCCCCCTCCCCGCCAAGTTGTAGCGCGCCCTGTACCCCCTGCACGTCGGCCGGATAATTTTGGAATCGCGTGATTAAAGTTCTCGCGATTAAAGTTCCTTCCCGCTCCCCGTTTGAATAATGACGCGCGAGAACGCGCGCACGTCGGCGAAGATACACAAGCTATCGGCCCGTGCGCTCCCCGCTGTTGTGTTAGTTTTCGTTACTCGCACGGCGCGAGTGCGATAAAACGGCCGCGATCTCACACGGATATATCCAGCTGCAGCAGATAAGACGGCACGATTCACGCGCTCTCCGCTGTATGTGTGTATGTGCCGACGGCGCGTGTACATCGCGCTCTACATATTTAATGAAGTTTAACAGAATTAAAGTCGACGGCACTCCGGGAGGTAACACGCGTAAGATGAGCCCACGCGCAGATCAATAATGGCTCTCCCGGATGGTCTTCCAAGTGGCTGCAGAAGTCTTCCACCTTCAACTGTTAGCGTTCGCTCGATTTTCTTGTTTTTTTACCTTTTCTTTTACCTTTAATTAAAACGTGCGATCGTCGCGAGGAGGACGCGAGGAATCGTAAGAATGGAAGCCTCGACGAGAAACGGGGAGTAAGTTTCCGTCCGTTAAAGGCGGCTACGTTTCGCGAAATTACTACGAACAAGTTCGCAATACTTACATTTTTTGTCTTTTATGTTTGAAAAGCACGAGATCTTTCAATTCTCCGAGTTATCGCAACGATTTAACTCGGAATACTCTCGGATATGTTGACATGTCCTTATGTTGACTCGAAAAAATTTACTTTGACGCCATATATTGTCATTTTCGGCTTCTATCATAACCGATTATTGCGCAAGTGAACAATGGCTGCGTTCAGCAGAGAAAGTTGCTTTGCAACCATCGATTTAGTGAATCTGTGATTGGTATATGCTTTTAGGTATGTGCTCTTTACGATTAAGAACACATACTAACATTTTACAGTTGCAAGGTAGTTTTCTTCGCTGAACGCAAACACTGATTTCCAAATGCGACAACTAGATTGCATTCTAAAACATTGAACATTTTGAGGAAAATTTTATTCAATACTTATAGTTCACGTTACATATATTATAGAATATTGAGTAAAATTTCCTCAAAAAAGACGTTCTGGGATGCAACCTAGATGAGTCACTAACTTCACCAGAAGAGAAATGTTTCGCTCTGTACCGTACAGCAGCGGTTTGAAGAACACGCGGCGGTCTCTGACGAACTTCTTTATAGCAATTGCCTATTCGTCTCCGTAGAGGAAGCCGCGACCGCGGACATTGGCTATTATTGCAATATTCATGGATTTAGCGCGGCGCGCTTGATTTTTCGAGGCTCTCACGGGGCGTGTATCGGAATTTAACCACGTATACCGGCGGCGGACTTGGCCGAGAGGCATTGATTGGATACGCCTGTGTACTCCGCGTTGAAAAAGGGTGGGCTCCGCTAACAAGATTCTATCACTTTGCTTGGTGTATCGCCGGCGCTCTCTTCATCAACGTGAGGCCGATGAGCCAACATCGGCGAATACGTGGCCACCAGCGTACCTGAGCACATCCTACAGTATGTACCCAGTCATTAACGGGTAAACTCAGTCTAAACTTGCCGCTTGGATCCCGTCAAGGACTCCGAGCAATACTCGCGAGCGTTGTTGCTACGTAACTGAGTGCTCGCCGAATTCGCATCACCAACGCTAAACTTCAGTGCTCGATGCGCGTGGATTAATGACGATCGATCTCGAGTAGCTGGCGGCGGATCAACGACAGCATCAGGCGATTTATTCCGCCGGCCGTCGGCCGGAAATGTGTGCGTACGTGTGTGTTCGATAAATTTCTAATCGCGCCTGACCGTTGGGAAACGCGTACACGGAGAGGCGCGCGGCCGTTTGCTCGCTGGCGCGTGAATTCATCCGCGTATGCGTATGCTCGTTTCTCACGAAGCAATTAACTGCTGTTTTCATTTGTGAGTTTTTAGCCATTAATTAATGTTATGATTTAATGAAATTACGATTGAACGCGGAGGAGGGAGGAGGAGAGGGGCAAGAGAGAGAGAGAGAGAGAGCGCCTGCTCCGTTTTGCGTCCGCATGCATTCGTAATTTACATGTCCAGACTGCATTAAATCATCAACGTCGGCTCGCGATTAAAATATTGATTATTTTTTGCGCACGGGCAAATGTGTATACTAAATTTCCGCAGCGCACGGTCGGCGCGTGACAATGAAAAATCGTGACGAGATTTCGCGTGACGTTGATTCACGGCCGAAACGCAATCGCACGTATACACGTTTTCCCGCTCCTGAGGGGTCCGGGCTGTCGTGTAACAGACAAAAATTGACTCATCTTACTGCGTTTTTCACGCCGCCGCGTTTAATCAACGATATTAATCTGCCGCGGGACTTTTCATTTTTCTCCTTTCTTTCTCTCTCCCTTTTCTTTTTATTTTTAATAAACGGATTCGTCGCTTCGGCCCGCTGGAAAAATGATCGCTACGCTTCAGCCAAAGCATTCTTGAGATAATCCAGAACGCTGCGTAACGCCCGCGCGCCCCTAGACCTCACGATTTTCGCCCATTATTCGTGCCACGGTCAATAAATGCCCACGGAGTCGCGACAAAAATAGCCAAATGAAAGAGGAGGAAGATAGAGAAGACAGACAGAGAGAAAAAGAGAGAGAGGGGAGAAGAGAGACAGTGTCAGCTGTGTCAGAATCGGAAGGTGAAAGCCGGCCAACCCCTCATCGCTTATCGACGCGCAACAAAGCGGCGCGCGAAGCGCGAGTATTCGCGTCAGCAAGCCGCGTCGAGGTGAGCACGAACGGCGTTTGTATAATTAACGAGCCTGCGGTGGGGGTTCTTCCGCCTCGCGGGAAGGTTCTGCCGGAGGTGCACCCTCTAGGAATCGCATGTGTTCGTTCCGCGCGCGCTCACGCCACTTATGCCGACGATACTGAATTATTCCGCAGCCGCGCGCGCTCGCGCGGCTCCCGACTCCTCGTAATTCTTCGACTATCGATTCCGCGTTACACCGTCCGTGTATCTCCGTGTTTCGTTCTTTTTCCATCTATCTACCCCCGTCTGCCTGTCTCCCTTTCCTTCGCTTTTTCTGCTTCTTCTTCTCCTTCTTCTTTTATTTCATACCCAACGCGGAAGGCACCGCTTACCGCACTAAATGACCGAGCATCGACGTTCGCGTTCGCACTGACCCCGCCAGAGTCGCGCACGCGCGCCAATATGGAAATTGTCGTGAAAATGCTACGCCAAGAATAAGTCCCCCCGTGGCTTTTAACCCCGTCGTGACGCGCGCGAACTTTTCCTCCGGAGCTTGAACCCGTTCCTTTTTCCTCTTTTTTTTTGCCGATGGAAACGCGCGGCGGAAAGCACAGCGAAGATATAAATAAGTACCGAACGATGCAACCGTGCGAGAAACCGGAAAAAGAGAAAGAGAGAGAGAGAGAGAGAGAGAGAGAGTTAGAGAAAAAGTCGCACCTGCGAAATCGCCTGTAAAGTAAAAGCGGTAATAGCGTGATTCACTCTGACGTAATAGACGTTCTACGTCGCGACCCGCTCGATAACGGGGTAGCGACCGAAAGTGCAAAAGCTGTCCCGAATTTCGCGGCTCGCGGGGATCCGCGCGACGAGCTGACAGCCACCGTCACGTGGATCGTGTAATCGGAATATTTACCGTGATGATTATTTATTAATATCAAAATATCGACGCGGGCGATCGCCGATCGATCGGCCCTCCGTTCGCGACCGTACACGCGTAGCCAGGAAATTCAAATTTAATCCCGAGCATAGCGCTCTCTGCAAGGATACCCTCGACATTGCTTGGCAAGCGGCGTGGCGTGGCGTGGCGTGGCGCGACGGCAGGACGGGACGTCGTCCTGGTTGGTGACGTTGACTGTCGTGTCAACGAACCGGGAAATCCCTTGGGATCCCGTCGCAGGCGGAGAGAGGACAGGAGAGGGCACTAAAGTTCGCGTAATTTAGGTACGGCGCAGAGTCTCTGCCGCCGGTATATAGCCGCGTCAATATTAATCATCGTCGTCGGCGCGGCAAAACGTCCGAGAACGCGGAAAATCGGAAACAATAAGCGGCCGTATCCTCTCGCAAACGTGCGAGCACGAGTCGTGGTGGCTTAGGACGGGCAAGAGGGAAAGAGAGGACTGGTATGTTTACCGGAAGTAAACGTTCGGAGCCGAACCGCCAAATCGCCGTCGGATCTTCGCCGAGGTATATTCGTCCAAGTACATCGGGCAACATCCGCCTCGCGATTTCCTGTTTTAAGTGCGCCACTGCCGAGAGAGAGAGAAAGAGAGAGAGAGAGAGAGAGAGAGAGAGAGAGAGAGAGAACGTCGTATTACCTACTTTAATACCTCGATACTGTGTGCACGGCACAAATACGGAGTCATATTTTTACGTAGCGCGCAATATATAGACTGTCGAGGATTGGAGGTTGCCGTTCATCTCCTCGACCGCGAGAGATCGAGATGTACAAACAAGCAATTGCATCGAGAAATGATAATGCAACAACGCACGATGCAATTGTTACCCGTAGAGAGATTGTTCAAGATTTTCCCAGACACAGCACAGGTTCCGACTGGAAGGCCCAAAGAGAGCAGCCAAGCTTTCATATAAGCTTCTAACTCCACATTTTGTGGCATTCGAAATCTTAAATTGTTCTTTAATAAAATTAGAGCTATTGAATAGATTAAAGATGTATGAGTATCAAAATAATGCGCTTTATCATTTTAGAGAAAATTGTTCTGATTCAATAATCAGAAAATTATAATAATAGTATTTAATCAATCGTCATATAAAATTACGAATTGATTGATGAAGTTAGTTATTACATATAATCAAAGTTTGATATGATTGATTATTGTACACTGATCAATAATTAATTTCATCAATCGATTAAATTATTCGTGATTGCATATATAATGATTGAATTGCCGATTATTTTGGTCAAAAAAAACTTCAACCGACTAATGCACTGCACTGTGATATCAATATGGGAATCCTATTTTTATGCTAATCTATATCAGTATCAGCTAATCTTGTATTCAGTAGAATAAAAAATTAAAACATTTTTTTTAAACACTTAGAACATTTTACTGAATAATGAAATTATTTGCAAAGTCGACATGTGTTTTGTTCCATTTTAACAATAAATGAAGATTAAGAAAAAAATATCGAGAAAATTTTAGATTTCTCCACTTAGAAAATCGAATGTTTAAGATATTGCGCTTCTAACCAGAACCCATAATTATTTTGAAGAATCGCATTGGGGATTCTAATTAGATCTCAAGAAATTGCTTATGCGAATAGATTCTCGCATTTGCCACAACTCTTCATCTTCAACAAGCGCTATCGCGGGATTTTCGCGGTAGATCTTTTCAAGAGAGCGACTTAAGTTTCACGCGTGTGAATGAATTACATCAATCGCATTGTAGCTTCAAATTGCCTCTAGATCACGTATTGAAATAACTTTGGCATACTGATTCTGCCGCGCGTTCTGCGCAAACGTAGACTTTGCGTCTCAGCGAGTCGCGATATAATTTCGAGTGCACTTCCTCAGTTCCGCCAACTTTCCGTGTTTGATTTACGCAAATCCGAGAACTGCGACACGCTGTTAAGTTTAAGATTACACGCGTCCCCTCGGTGGTGAATGAAGGACAAGAGAAGGAACGGCGCTCGGCTCTCGTGGTAACGACTGGCATCAACGACGGCGCGCCGTCGCAAGCCCCTCGCGAGCTTAATGCGCGCGTGGAAGTAGAAAGGGTGAAACTGAAAGAGAGAGACAGAGAGAGAGAGAGAGAGAGAGAGAGAGAGAGAGAGAGAGAAACAGGAACTATGTGGTAGAGTAGCGAGAGAGACGGCGGCGGAGGCCGAGGAGAGAAATGTACTATACGTCAAGACAATAAGTGCCATTAAGATAACGGCGGCGGGGAGAGAAGGCTTAGATAACCCCCGCACGAACCCACTCCGCGCGAGTCCGGTAATGGAGGATTCCGTTTCATTCCGGCGTTATTTTTGGCGTATCCGCCGGAAACTTACGGTGTCCTTACTTTTCGTTAACGATCCAATCTCGTTCGCGCGCGACTGGCCATCCGCGATTCAGATAAGCGCGAAAAGCCCTCTTCTTTATTCGGAGACGATCAATTGTTAAAAGCGAATCTATTTCTCTCCTCCTGCGCGATTCTTCTTGAAAATTCAATACCAGCTAAACATGCGATATTTAGCGACTTGTCTTTTTATCGAAAAAAATTGCCACGCTCGCGGATCTCCTCGAGGATATCGCGTGTTTATCCCCTTCATTTTTCCCGACGTAGAGCGCGTAACCCGGGCCTTGATCTCGAACAAAAGAGAGCAAAGAAAGCAGCAGAGGCGAAAAGAGAGAGAAGGGAGAGAAACAGAGAGTGAGTGCTTCTACGGTGCGAGTGCATTCGCGCGCATATTACCACGCTACACCACCTCGCGCGTCTTATCGCGATCAGTAATTAGTCTGACCGCCAGGAGCCGAGGGGTCGATTGCTGATTGGTATTAAAGGCGCTGTTGATTGGATGAAATCGATGCTACCGCGGCGGAGCGAGCTCTTTCCTCGATACGCATCACATCCGCCGTTGTTTCCCTGGTTCCCGTTTTCCCCCGCGTTTTTTCTGATCGTCGTTCCGAAAGTATCGCGGAAAAAGTTGGTGGAATTAACGTCTTTTGATTGAAGAAAACTTTGAGTAAATTTGTTGCTGCATATCAATGTAACAAAAAAATTTATGTTATTGTATGATGCAAATTTAATAATTGTTTCAAGGCAGTATATTCACTTTTTATAAGTATTTATATTTTATTTTTTAAGTAATCAAAGGAATTGCAAAGTTTCATCGATCGTCTCACATCATGATAATCATGAAAGTCTATATCCAGGAGAATTTCAAATTCTCACAATCGATTTGTTGGTTTATAGAAACTAAGAATTCTGTTTGCTTGCATTCACGAGCAAAACACATTTGGCTCGTTCAATGTTGTGTTTATTTATCCAAACTTCCTTCTCTGTATATAGTTTTTGCGTAGTATGAGTTTCGTTCAATGTAGAAGATCGCGCGCACGCGCGACTTATGGTATTTTTAATAAAATTTTTAATAAAACATCTTACATATCTCTCTCTTCAATATATAAGATAAAGATAAAAGATATAAGATAAAAGATTTTCAATATAAGATCGCGTTCTCGCATATAAATATCGCGATATTCTCTCTTTTTCATTTTCTCTGCGAGCTGGGATATCGGTTAGACCGGTTTCCAAGGTCCGTGCAGGTGCTCCCGCGTAGCGGGAGTGCGCGACTTTTGGGACGCGCCGTATATCCTCTCCTCCATCTTCGATCCTCTTGCAAGAGGAGCTCGGCCCGGGAGCAAATGGCGTGAATGCGCTGAATACGCTTTGCGAAGCGTGAATCCGCGCATTGCACGGAGGTTTGCGCAAGGGATGATGCTTGCGGAGGGGCGCCACGTGATGCAGCCTTACACGGATACTCGAGAGACGACGACGAGTGAGGATTGCGTGCGAGGAAAGAGGACCGGGACGCGGAGAAGGGGGAACGAAGAGGGGGCGGTGGTTCCCTCTGCGAATCGGTGGAAAAGGAGCGCGGAATAGCGCGGATCACGAGGGCGAAATTGGAGATCGAGTGGCGAACGTCGGAAGAGTGGCTGCGCCACTCGGCGGTGCAAACGGGACTATTCTATCGGGTGGGTTGGAAAATGGAGAAACGCGTGTGCACCCGCACGCACGCTGACTGAAGGAGAGGAGGAAAGAGAAAGAGGCAGAGGGAGAAAGAGAGACAGAGTGAGAGAGTGAGTTCGGGGAGATTGGCGCGACGAATAAGCCGCGCGATAGGAAGTCCCCGACATTCGCGTTCTCCAGCCGCCGACGTCTGGCCGGGATTCATATATATTTCAGCCATTGAATTCTCGCCAGGGCGAACGTGCGCGGGCGCGCGCAAGCGTCGATCCGATAAACGGATCATCGACTTTCGATCATCGACTCGGAAATCATAAGCCGACGTTCGCGCCGACGGTAAATTCTCTATTTCTCCCTCTCTCTTCGGTTCTGCACATTTTCACGCTGATTAAATAAATATCAACAGCGCGAAGAATGGAGCCGTAGCGCCGGAAAAGCTCAGGGGGCGCGAAAGGTCGAGAGGATGCCAAGTCTCAAAAATCGCGATAGACGAGAGAGGCAGGTCGGTGCTCGTAGTCAGCTTCTCGTTCTTCAACGAATTAAACAGCGCGAGAGTTTCGCGAGAAGAACGTCGTCGAGCGCGTTCACGTCGATTCGGAAGCCGTAGGACGTGTACGCCGAGACGTGTACGCCTTCATTTTCCTCGCGCGCTCGGACGAAAAAGAGAGAAAGAGAAAGAGAGAGAGAGAGAGAGAGAGAGAGAGAGAGAGAGAGAGAGAAACG